>NC_090931.1:1169718426-1170018426 GCF_040938575.1 Ambystoma mexicanum | reverse complement strand
GTCTTCATGGTCACTTGCCATCATTACAGACTTGAATCAATCACAGTCTGCAATGGAAGACATCAAGTGGACACATTCTATCTCCCTGTTTCGCAAAACTAACATAACCTCAGAAGTAATACATCCTTTGTGGTATATGTTAGAAATGGGCATACTTCCTAAGGTCTTTTGTGCACCATCTCTCAATCTGTTTAAGATATTTGCATACTCAAAATCTACAGATTAACGTATGTTGAGAGTCAATTCATGATAATGGAAATATGACTCTCACATTTCCTATACTGCCAATACACTTATCTCAATCTTTTCTACACAGCATCTTAAAAACGGGTAGATCCTTGACAGGAGTTAACTGCAGGATATCACCGAAAACAATCATGTGTCTTCCACCAAAACAGTTGCTCGTGGTCTGTCTTCAGCACCTCCTAAATTCTCAAATGCAAAAAAGCAAGAGTGAGAATGGACACCACGCTAACTTCATCGACAATGAGTGCTTTCATTTTACAAATAATCCTGCCAAATTCATAAGCAGCTTCTCCAGATAGTCTACAGAATTCCAGGTTGTTGTTGTTTTCAAAAGGTAACATCATTCATTCTTTTTCTCCTGCCTGCCTTCCTGGACGACATCTGTGCTGGATCCATGCTGCCCTGCCATGAGCAGCATGACAAGCAAGGCTCCTTCACCCTTACTCTGCTGGGGTAAGCGTTGCTTTTGTTGGGTGCATCGCGCACGTGTGCGCATTTCTTAATTTTTTTCTGAAAATTATTTAAATTGTGGCATTTATCAGCTGGCAGCGAGTGGATTGCCAGATGTACTATTCCCTGACTGGTTCCACCTTTCCACATGCATTTTATGACTTTGACCTCTTTCCTGCCTTGGCCTCATTAAATTTGAAGCCCTTTCAAGATGGCTGTTCTGATTGTTTTGTGTCTCATGTGGCTTTGCCTGGTTTCTCCCCTCGCCTCCCATTTGTTGCCTGACCTTAATAGGCCAATAGGAGAAACCGGAAGGCGGGAGCCAGACAGATCGTATAAGTCCTGACAAGGCCTTGTTTCATTCATTCTTCTTCTCCTGCCTGCCTTCCTGGACGACATCCCTGCTGGATCCACACTGCCCTGCCTTAAGCAGCATGACGAGCAACACTGCTTCACCCTTACACTTCTGGGGTAAACCTTGCTTTTGTTGGGTGCATCACGCACATGTGCCCATTTCTTCATTTTTTTTCTGAAAATTGTTTACATTTCAGCATTCAACTTCTGGTGGCAAGTGGATTGCAGAATGTACTATTCTCTGCCTGTTTCCACCTTTCCACATGCATTTCGTGGCTTTAACCTCTTTCCTGCCTTGGCCTAATTACCTTAGCAGCCCTTTCAAGATGGTTGTTCTGCTTTTTTGTGTCACGTGTCACTTTGCCTGGCTTCTCCCTTCCCTCCCATTGGTTGCCTGGCCTTGATAGGCCAATAGGAGCAACCGGGAGGTGGGAGCCAGCCAGATCATCTAAGGCCTATGACGAAGGCCCCTGTCTGCTCCCTGTCCACTTCATGTATGCTGGAGTGTACCCTAACACCCATTGGTCGCTGGTAATGCTGGTGTGTGTCCCCCACCCCCCTGGTCATCCATGATGCTGGTGTGTGTCCCCCACCCCCCTGGTCGTCTCTGTTGTTGGTGTGTATATCCACCCCCCCTGATCAACCGTGATGCTGGTGTGTGTCCCCCAAACCCCCTGATCACCTGTGATGCTGGTGTGTGTGGCCCTCCCACCCCTGGTCGTCCGTGATGCTGGTGTGTGTTTCCCACCTCACCTTTATGACCCCTTGATGTCCTCCACCCTTGCCTTCCTTGATTCCCCTGCCCTTCCCATTATCCCATTCTTCCAAGACTGATAGTGCCCACCTAATTGACTTTTGCATTTGTATGTTGCTGCCGCCCTGCAACATAGGGTTAGGCACCATGTATATGTGGCCTAATTGACTTTTGAATTTGTACGCTGATGCCGCCCTAAAGTATGGGGTTTTAGCTGTCAGGGCCCTAGCTAAAGTAGTACAGTTTTTGGGCGTGAGGAACTGGCGACAAGTATATGAGTTAGCTGAGGATAGGGCATTTACATGTTTCATCATAGTTAGACTGGCTTCTAGATAAACACCTAAGGTTTTTACCTGTTTAAGTAGTGGAATAGGAGTACCATCAATACTAATTGATGCGTAATCCAAATGGAGTCTGTTGATTTTAGTTTGGGAGCCCACGATGAGAATCTCAGTTTTGAGGAATAGGCTGTTAAGAGCCATGCAATTTTGTATTATTGCATACATTTTGTTGATGAGCAATGTGTCCTGGTCATAGTTTCCTGAGATCGGGATGAGGATCTGGGTGTCATCCGCGAAGTTTGGTGTAGATGACACCCATGGCATCCAGTGACACAAATAGGAGCTTAGTATAGGCATTGTAGAAGGTAGGCGAGAGACACAACCCTTGAGGTACCCCTATAGGGGCTGGGATGGGTTCTGCAGCCTCTTTCCCAATGGACACTCTAGAGGTGCGCTCAGCTAAGAAGGTTTTCACCTAGAGGGTGGCCTCGCTTGAGAATATGTAGTCATTCGCTAATGTAGTACAGATTTTGTTGTGGTCCACTAAATCAAATGCTCCAGATAAATCTAGAAGCAGGAGTGTGCAGAGTTTGCCTGCATCCCTTATGGTGTCAATCTGGATTTTCAAGTCAAGGAGTGCCATTTCGGAGCTGTGGTTAGGCCAAAATCCAGATTGTCTAGCTCCCAAGAGCTGGTTTTGTTCGAAAATGGGATTTGGGTGTAGGCTATTTTGTCACTGCACTGGCTCCCAGTGGCTGCGAGGATTAAGTTCAAAACCCTCTGCATTGTCCACAAGGCCTTCTGGGGCCTTGGGCCAAAATACCTTCAACTCTCTCTTCCGAAATATCTTCCTTCTCGAGCTCTTCGCTCATCCACCTCCAACTACTTTAGGGTCAGCCGCTTCTCCAAGCAACGAGCTCGGGGTAGATCTCTCTCCGCAGCAGGGGCCTCCCTCTGGAACAGTCTTCCTGCCTCCCTGAAACTTGAGGAGAACCATCTCCGGTTCTGGAAGCACCTCAAAACCTTCCTCTTTGCCTGCGCTTTCTCTCCCTCTCTCCCCTGCTAAAATCACTGAACCTGCACTGAATCTGCTACTGGGCCACTCACCGATCTCGGTCCTTGGCCCAGCCACTCTTCTCTGCACTGCCTACCTGCACTACGGGACTGTCTCTGTATCCTACAGCCCCTTCTCCCGGCACTTACCTTGCACTTGCCACCAGCTGGCCCTATTATTTATCTTGAATTCTACTAACCATGTACTGCACTTTCCTTGCACTTGCCACCAGTTGGCCGTATTATTTATCTTGTATTCTACTAACCATGTACAGCACTTTTCCCCCTCGACCCTTCCCCTGCACTTTTCCCAGTCCCCTCTACCCTTGCACTTGCGCGATCTGAATGACGCCTGGCCTAGTAGGATCGTTGTCTGTCTCCCCTTGTTCACCCCCCCACCCCCTGCCTCGTCACACCTTGAAACACTTGTGTATAGGCGCGTTACAAATGCCATATCATATCATATCATATAATCTTCAATAAGAACAGGACCGTAGTTATTGGTCATTAGTTTGTGTGGACTGTCGCATCCAGGGAAGTTTTTTTCAGAAGTGGGGTCACCCAAGCGTCTTTTATACTGGCTGGGACCTGTTTGTATTGAATGAAGCATTAACAAAGTTAGTAATGATGGGAGTGAGGATAGGGGCACAAAGTTTGACTAAGTGGGCCGGGAAATTGTCCCCTTTGCAATTAGAGGCTTTTAGTTAGGCGATGGTATCTATCACTAGATCTTGGGTCACCGGTGTAAAATGGAATAGCACTATATTGTCATTTGTTATGTTGAGAGTGGAGGAGGGACTATTATTTGCAATTGTATGCTGCTGCCGCCCCGCAACATGGGGTTAGGCACCATGTACCTGCCGCCTAATTGACTTTTGGATTTGTATGCTGCTGCCGTCCTGCGACATGGGATTAGGCACCACGCATTTGCCGCCTAATTGACATTTGCATTTGTATGCTGCTGCTGCCCTACAGCATGGGGTTAAGCACCATGTATCTGCTGCCTAATTGACTTTAGCATTTGTATGCTGCTGCTGCCCTGCAACATGGGGTTAGGCACCATGTATCTACTGCCCAATTGACTTTTGCATTTGTATGCTGCTGCCGTCCTGCAACATGGGGTTAGGCACCATATATCTGCCGCCTAATTGACTTTTGCATTTGTATACTTCTGCCGTCCTGTAACTTGGGGTTAGCCACAATGTACCTGTGCATCTGAAATCTTTTTGGCACTTTTGAGTGTGATTTATTACTTCTGTACATTCCACATTGTTGTAATCACCTCTTACACTTCTTTTCTGTAACCCGAATCACAGTAACCAATCGCTTAAGTACAAGCACCTAGAAACCTCAGGGTTTTGTGCGCTATATAAATAAATAAATAAATAAAATCAACAACTAGTGCAGAGTAACACCTCTTATGTTAAATGCTTCCCAACCAGTCAAAGCAGTCATAAAACACGACAGAGAATACTGTCTCTTTTTCTGGATAAAGGCTATCAGCACATGAATTACAGATGTTTTCCATGTTCCAACGTGTCCACTTATGTACAGCAACACAAGTGTGAAATCGGAGCATGAACATACCTTCCTTTCATGGTCAAGGCCATTTCATTTCATTTTTGTCATTTGTATAGTGCCTTTCACCATAATTATGGTCCAAAGAAACTGTTGGTTGAACTCCCTTGGAGGGACGGAGTCCAAATTTGGGAGAATTGGGAGCTGCTATTATCCGTGTGTGCATTTCAGCCATTAGAATGATGTGAGGGTGGCCAAGACCCTGATAGTCACCCATGTCTAAATGGCATGCAGGTGGGCACCGAGGAGGTAAACTATGAACTAAACAGGAGTGGATTGTGTTTAAGGAGATAGAGAATTATGTCAGAAGCTACAGCAGTTCATATTGTTGTTGTTGAAGGTACCTTAATTCTTATGGCAGAAGTGTTGTGTAATAGTGTTATATGTGAGTGTAGGGTACCCTCGGGTCTGGTGCGCATTATACATAAATAAACAAACAAACAAACAAGGTGTGCAGAATGAGCCAGTGCCTTCGGCTAAGTTACGAAAGTGTGGTGTGCAAAGGGAGAAATTGAGTTAGCTGTACAAACAACAATGTCTACATCCTGGGTTCCAACTATGTACAAAGAGCAGTGCTACGTATCACAGACAATCTAAGTGCTAAATGAAAACATAATACTCACCCTCTGAGAGGACCTTATAGTGCTAAAATTCTATCCATAGATCCATCTAGTGCGAACAAGACCCCCTAATATGTTTTCTTGCAGCGGCATGGCCCACCCTCATGTGCTTTAGACTAACATACAGTGCTTTTGATGAATGATGGATCCAATGTGTCTGATTGTCTTCCTCCTGAAGATCAAGTGTTTTCCTAAGGTGCATTTTAAGTGTGGCACATTGGCCACCCTTCAAGCCCATATGAGTGCAATACTGTCAGGATTCTTATCATGTGCAAGTTACTGAAAATTTGAGGTGGCGGTGCCCAAAGCTGGGTTTGAGGTGGCAGAACACATAAAATGAAGGAACAACGAGGCAGGTTGCTAAGAACGGGACATGTAGGAGGCAATGTGTGGGGTGTTGTGAGGGGTTGAATGCTGGAAGAAGCTAGTGTGCGATTGGAGGGGGATTTGGCACAGGGAAAGGGTGAGGGAATCAGGATGTGGGACGGAACAGCCAGGTTTTGAGGGCTTTCCTGAAGCCAGGTGATCATCTTTGAGATGGATTAGAAGGGGAGGGAGTTCCAGAAGATGGGTGTAATGACAGATATACAGACACCTTCTAGTCTGGAGAACTTGAAAGGGGGTACTATTAGGAGGTGTGCAGAGCATGATCTGACCATTTGGGTGGGTTGTTGCTGTGTGAGCTTGTTTTGGAGGAATCAGGGCTTTTCTTGGGGATGACACGGTAGGTAATGCACATGGCTTTGAAAGAGGCCTGTTGGCTGATGGGCAGAGAGTGAAGTAACCTGAGTGTGGGGGAGATGTGTTCTCTGTGGGAGAATGCATGGAGGAGCTTTGCTGCAGGGGTTTGGATCCAGAGGAACTTTCTGAGTTGATATGCAAGTGCGCACAGGAAGAGGGAGTTAGAGTAGTCTAGGCATGAGTGGGTGAGGGCTATGATTGTGGAGACTCTATGGGGGTAGAATATAATAGAAAGATCTGCTTGAGATGCAGAGGTGAAAGGTGCATCATCTTCAAACTGCATTAATGTGATGTGAGAGGGTCAAGTGTACGGTAAAAGTGCATCCTAGGTTTTTGACTAAGGGGGATACAGTGGGTGCAGGTCCTATGAAGGCAGCCAAGGGATAGACTGTGGAAGAAGAGATATTTTGCAGCAGATTAGGATTTCGGTTCTTCTGGGGTTGAGCAGCAGGCAGTTGTTCGTCAGCCAGAGTTCAATGTCTGAGAAGCAAGATGCTCATCACAGATAGACACATGGGAGCATTCAGTTCCATGCAGGGGTCTGAAGCCAGAATGGGCAGGGTCAAGAAGGGTGTGGGATTCGGAGAAGAGAGTGAACTGAGAGTATGCTGTGCGATCTAGCAGTTTGGCTATGAAGCAACTGTTAGAGATGGGGTGGTAATTGGAAGGAGGACGGGGACAAGAAATGGCTTTTTGGTAGTGGATTGACTTGAGAGGTTTTGTATGTTGCAGGGGTGTGTGGAATGCATTGTCCCACTTTGCTGTGCGTTGCCGCATCACCCTCCTAGTAATGGTGAAAGAAACTGCAACAATGGCAGCAAACCCTTGTGTGCACCAAAAACCTACAAAAACTGCGTTCTGCAACACAACAAAAAGATGGATGCACAACCTGCCACCGATGGTGCATGTGTGGTGGAATAGAGCATGCACTACAGAAAATGTGCCATTGGGATCCATGACCAACAAACAGAGTGCAGAGGGAGAAGCAGCACGTTGCAAGTGAAAATCCAAAATGTGCCTGTAAATGACATTTACTTTGGTGGTAAAAACTCCACAAAATGCCTATAATACAACAATTTTCAACATCCAAAATCTTGCTTGGCGCTAAAATTCATGTAATCATATGAAGCATCGTGAACATACAAGTCCTAATGTGAAGAACAAAACATTTCTTCAGAAAAACTGGATTGTCTGTAAACTGACAGCCCCTGTCAAAATCTGCGTGCAGTACCTTGGGCTACCTGTGGATGACAGCTGTCAGATGAGATCCTGATGAAACTTCAAAGTATTAAACTAAAAGTCTGCCGGTTTAGCAAACATAAAAAAGATTTTTGCTAAAAGGAATACATATCTTAGTTGTGTTTTTGATCCCACAAATGGAAAGCTAAGAAAGTAATGTATTTATGTGATTTTAAGCAAAAGGTTTGATTTTGCTGGATTTTAATTAAGAATAAATTAGCCTGGCTGAGCTGCAAGAACTGGAAAATCAGGTTTCTCCCAGGGGAAGGGAAAAACCTCCCTTCAGAAACTCACTGGGAGATTCTAAATGCGGGTTAGCCCAGACTGTTGTCTACAGAAAGAGTAGGAACAATGGCAGAGCTTCAGCCCAGGAAACGGAGGTGTGAAAGGGGTCGTAAACTGCTCCTGGAAGGAACAAACAAGGAGGGGTCTGTTCCTGGACTGCAGGGAGACACAAATGGGTGGACCATTTGCTGTTAAGCATGAACAAAGAACAATTTTGAAGGACTCATAACTTGTGATTCAAAGTGGTGAAAAATATACCAAGGACATATCTGTTAGTCACATTTTTGGCTGCATGTTTTAAGAGGCGGCAGAACCGAGTAACATGTTCTAGACAGGAATGGCAATATATGTGGTTTTATGTGAAATTTATTAATACTAGAATTGTGAAAATGTACACAAACATGCCCATGTTGAACGCGCACAATTGTGGTAATTTGTAGAACATTTGGAAAATGTGTTCATGGTGAAAAGGACCAAAATCTGTAAAAAGGTGAAACAACATCCAACAGCTGTGGGATTTTGAGGAACAGCTAGTACATAAATTATGGCATCATTGTGTGTGATTTGTGTAAACGTGACCAAATGTAGAAATATGTTTTTAGGATGAAATCCGATTTTGGTATTAGTAGCTAAAGGGAGGTTTCTAAGAACTGTAAAGCAAACCATAAAATGTGACATCATCTGGCCTTGATCCAATCACTCTTTTGCAAGGCGGAGATGAGGTTTCGATCCAATCCCAGCTCACAGGGGCAGGCTTAGTTAAGCTGGCACAAACAACCATTTAGTGATGTCATTTTAAAGGATAAATTGACAGCTGACAACACTTAGGGACTCACTGATTCACTGACTTTCCTGATTCCGGCAAAGCACTCTGATCCAGCATTCTACATCCAGCTTTAACATCCTTCCAGATCCGGATGCCAAGACTCTTGCAAGCAGTAGAGAACTATTGACTTTCTGCAAGGCTTAATCCTCAAACATATTCTTGCAACCCAGAGAGGCGCTGTGGTGTGAGAAGGCCATTTGAACTAGTATCCTGAAATTCTCTGGCTTGCCACCACAAGGCTTACCTGAGGAATTCGCTATCCAGCTGATTGAAATATCCACAAACAAGGAGGGCAGATTCCGTGCAAATCCGGTGACCGGCATAGCTGATCTAGTACCGTGCCTGATGTGCTGTTCTTCCGTGACAGATCCAATCCATGACCAGAACTGACAGTCCAAATTAATAACTTATTTTGTGAGTATTAATAGGAAGAAAAGAGACCCTAATATATCTGCATTGTATGAGCCCAATCTCAAACCCATCCCATCTTTAATTCAGAACCATAGTATTGCTAGAACTATCTTTGCGCTGACTCTTTTCTCATCTGTGTTATTAAACCCTAACTTCTTATTGATCTGATTAAGAAAAGTTATTCCCAAACCAAACGGAATACTAGAGTATCACACATGAACTGTTATGAGCGGCCGTGAATGACCTTCCTGTGTGGCATTCTCCTTTTTGTAGTCTTTAATATAGCATCAGAAACCCTACCTGTCATTTCTAACCCGAATTTCTGTTTTCCATTCTCGCACCTATTTTACAAAACGTCTTTTACTAAAACCTCTATAACTCCCTCAGTTTTTATGATAGAAGCGAAATTTCAACTCCTACTTGTCCCTACTTCTAAAGCAGTGATTGGCCCATTATACCAAAAATCGCGCAAGGAAAAGTTTGCTGCGAATAGAAATTCTGAAAGGCTTTTACACGTGTGAACTAGCTTTAAACTGCTTCCCACCTGGACTTTGAGATTTCAAATGTTTTCTTTTGACTAAATAATTGTTTGTGAATGTGCGCAACTGTTCAAAGCGGCTCCCATAGGAATTTATAATAATTTAAGTATTTTTGACCACATTTGGTGTTTTGCTCAGTCAATTCCAAAGACAATTTCAAAGCCATTTTGACAGCTGAAAAGTAAATTCCGTTTTTCTCTTGTGTTTGACGGGGGAAGGTGGGAGTGATATTCTGTTTAAGTTGTGCTATTCCTGAATACCTGCTCTCTCCTCACATCTAGTTAATGGTCTATTGGGGGGTTAAGGGGTGTTGCAGGGAGAACCCCTAACCATAGTGCCATCTGTTTCTAACCAAACCAAAAGTATTTTTTTCTGTGCTGCATTTGCTTTTGCGCTCATTATTTGATTCCTAGTGTATTAAAGATTATTCGGTGTTCTGCCACCCCATTGGTGGTTGTTGTTTACCTATTAAAATATATTGTGATTACATTTTACATACACAAATAAATATTTACCTTTGCAAACTAGCCTGATTCCTGGTTCAGTGTAACCGGGGGGGGGCCCGGAGAAGGGTGTGATATGAGTGGTATTTCGTTCAGAATATAGAACCTATAGATAAAAATACATAAGGGTTTCATTTGTGCACTACATGCTGGGCCTGAATTGGGTGTGTGCCGGATTGAAATCACTGACAGGTGATCCCAGCTGTTAGTGAGTGGTTGATTGTAGATATAGCAAGGGTTTCTAAACAGGTAGAGAGGAGAATGTTTTTGAGGAGGGCTGGGGGAAAGGGTCTCCTATGGATCCTGAGGGGTGGCTGTTAGAGAGAAGCCTTGAGGACTTTGGAAGGGAGATTGCAGAGAAGGAGCTGAACAGGTCGGGGCGGTTGGTGACAGGGCAGAAGTGGGGTACGGTTTAGCATGGATCGCGAGGTTTCTTTCAATAGCTATGTTGAAGTAATGGTCAGGAAGGGTGTAGCAGAGTGCTTGGGAAATGGGATGGAGAAGAGGGCAGAAGGGGGTCTTGAACTCAGAGATGATCTTGTGGAGTTCTTTGCAGTGGTTGTTTCCATTGGTGATGCAGGAGGTGAAGAAGTCATGTTTATCCTTTCTAATATTATATCTGTATGTTCTCATGTGTCTAGCAAAAGTGACATTGTTTTGGGCGGAAGGGTTGGTCCGCCAATGGCGTTCCAGGTGTGGTTTTGAGGGATTTGAGGGAAGAGCTGAACCACTTGGTGGAAGGACCTGTGTGGTGGGATGGGGATTGTGTTGGGGCTAAGGGGTATCACGCATCTGAGAGCCATTGGTTGAAATGGTCTGGGGGGTTCCTCCTTGGATGGGATGATTGGGAAGGAGAGAAGGGAGGGTGGATCATCTGGGCAGATGGTTGCCTTGTTCCAGAGTTGGATCCTGGGGGAGTCACCAGATGGGGTCTTTGGGATTGATGGGGCTATGGGGTCAGAACACAGTAGTGTGATCAGTCCAGATGAGGAGGCAGATGAGAGGTGGTGAGATCAGGTTGGACGAGCTGAACACTAAATCTAAGGTGTGACATGCAGTGTGTTTGGGGCATGATATGAGTTGGCTCATATTAAGGGTTTCCAGGTTGTCAAGGAGATGGCGGGTCATAGGGCAGGAGGTGGTTTTGAACCAGATATTTAGATCAACAAGAATGGGATGAGAGATCAAGATGGCTGCTATAGAGTCACACAGAAAGTCTGTAAAGATTCTGCTATAGCTCAGGGGTCGGTAAAGGAGAAAGAAGCTGTGGGAGAAGGTGGGAGACAGTTGCAATTTGAGTAGCAGGCATTTGCAATCATCACTGCAGGGTTGTTTCTCGATGTGTAAGGGTGTGAGTTGAGGTTTGTGGAGGATGGCTATTCCACCTGCTGGACTTGCTCCTTTGTGGGTGATCAGGGAATAGCCTGAGGGAATGCCTCGTGTGCAGAGGGGACGAAGTCATCAGAGAACCAGGTGTCAAAGATGAAAAGGATATCTGGGTTTTAGTTGGAGATAAGGTTGCTAGGGAGGATTCTCATAATTGCCCTTACCTTTTGAGCCCCCCAGCAACTTTGCTAGATTTCTAGAATTTGATTTTTCGACCCGGGAAGCGTGTGAGCTTTTTTTCCCTACTCTTCCATGTATTTTGATGTGTGTTTTACTTTTGTGTTCTTTGGTTATGGAGTTCTAAAACAACTCCCTATGCATCATCTTATTCTGTGTGTCACACAGCACCTTCAGTGCAGTGGCACAGGGGTGTCTTTCAGACTCCCCAAGGTTTAAATACCTTCTCTGGACTGACTACCATCTCCCAGAGCATGTAAAGTTAAATTGGCTTTTACCAGTCTTCTTAAATTTACTGATCCAGCACACACTATCTTCCTATAGAGTGCTGGAGGGGTTGCCTAGATTGCCCTGATTTAAAAAACTCATGTAACAGTCACATGTTACCTTTTCCTACTTTAAATGGCTGGTGGCAGTGGTTTAGATCAACTACCGTGATTTTTCCCGACCGCTAACTACGGTAGCTAAAAATTGGGTCAGCTATGTTTTTCAATATGGCGCACAATATCTGTAAAAAAAGACTCATTCATCTTTTTTGCCATTTCTTTTAGGAAAAGTCCTTCTTGTGTTTGTCTCTGTGCGCCAAGCCAGGTTTGGTCCCTTTGTTTGTTGGTCTTTGTCGGGCTTCAGAGCTGAAGCCCTCCTCTGGTGTCCGAGTATCGGGGATGGACGAGATGTGAGGGAGGTGCCCAAAACTCCCTGTGCATAGTCTCTTAGGAGACCTGAATGCACTCTGGCATGTTGTGTGAGTGACAGTCAGGTTGGAATGAATGGGGGAAAACTGTTTAAAAGCAGGTCTCTGGGACTTGGAAAGCAGAGTCGACCACTGGAACGAAAGAACCGAAGATGAGCTGAAGGAAGAGGACTGCTGCAACTCCTGGACCAGTGAAGCCCTGCTGCAGGTCCGAACTGCCTTAAACTCCATTGACAGAGAAGCCCTTCAAGGTTAACTTCTTCCATTGAGTTTGGTGGGAACAACAACTCGTAAGCCACCTGGACACTGTCCCCATCTGGTCGAATTGTCACCAGAGTGCTGTTGAAAACAGGATTGCCAGAGGGAAGGAAACCAGCTTGTAGACTTTAAGGCACTCACACATTAAACCAACATCTTGCTAAGCTTTTGGCCTCCTCCCTAGGCAGTGCAGGAACCTCCAGACGTCCTCCTTCTTGTCCCCATGACTAAAGCTCAGGAACAGCGAGATCTGGTCAAACTGCCAGGAACAACTGCCTTAGCTACAGCTTTTCTTCACTAACAAAGTACTGTGCAAACACGGTCCGGAAATCTTTTCGTCCACCGAGAAAGTGCGTGAAACTTTCCGTACTTCGAAGGGTTGTCCTTCCCTAACCATTCGTCAAACTGTTCGCCTAGCCAGATTCTTCTAAAAACCATGGCAAAGACTTTACCATTACCACCACATTACCACCACGTTACCACCACGGAAGGGATATAAATATTTAATCATATCATTTGAAAGATATGTGTGCGGCCTGAGCAAGTGTAAAGTGAAATTACTTGATATGAGATATGTAATTTTGTTCATGAAATGTTTAGTAATACATGCTTCCTTGATATACATGTCCACAAACAGGGTCCTTTTGTGCCTGCCGCGAATGATAATGGGAAAACATACCGTTCCATCCTGATTGATGTAAAGTGCACCGTGAGATCAGCGTGCATTCACATTTATACACAATAAGGTAATTTTATTTCTGTTCAGGGGGTGACTTAGAAATTAACATCATGTCTCATCTGTCGATCATAATGATTAAAAATAAGTGGACAGAAAATGATCAGCCTATAAAACAAGTTTGAGATCACCAATTAAACACATCCTGTTACTGAATTGGTTGAAAAAATATATATACTACAAAAGTTATCTCTAGTAAAAAATAAGTCTTCATTCTTGAAAACATGTGCCAATGAAATAAAAGGCAGGATAAGGATAAATGCAAATCACTTCTTGTCCTTTTTTCAGTTGGGAAAGAAATCCATGACTGACTGGAAAGAATTGCAAACATTAACTATGATGTGGTTCCTTACACGCTGAAAAGAAATTTAAGGTCAGTTATGTGATATTTCACATTCAAAACACAATGATAACAATTGGGTCCATTTGAAACAACAGATATTATATGTACATTTGGGTTTTAGATTGCCATGGAAATTAAAAGTCGCGTCAAATAATATGGTGAACAAAAATGTACTATATGAATAGGAAGTGTCCTGAAGACAGGTCCAATGACACACTTCAACCAGATTCATCCATGCACCTGTTTTTGTAGAAATTGGACCCAGAAACACATTGAATTGTCAACACCACGTCTGTGTTTCAGAAACATGCTATTGAAAAGAAAAGCAATGTCTAAACAAGTCAATCATTGATAGGCAGCTTGAAATCACTCACATTGAAGTACTTAACTCATATTGATTTGTCAAAATTGAGCTTTGATATTGAGACACCTTCTTTTGTTCCTATTTTTTTTGACTTAGACTGATTTATTCTAGATTTTTAAGTGTTTTATGTTTGTGTATGAATTTATATTTGAAATCATTTAAATATGTAAATCTTTTAATTATTTTTTGTTTACCCCTGTCTAAATTGGTTATGATTTGAGTGTTTTCTAAATGTATTGATTGTGGTTTTGACGCCCCTGCATGTTGGGAAGGATAGCTGTTTTGTGTCATCTTTTGTTACTTAAATGTTGTCCTTTGCCATACAGCCCCCTAAAAAAGAGGACTTTAGAGCTCTTATTTAGCTCACTAGTACAGTGACAGTGCAAATGGTTCATTGTGTTAGTGATGTCCTGTTTGATGGCTAGCTCAGTTACATTGATGTCCATGGTGGATGTACAGCTAATGCATGCCAGCAGATGATATCCAGCTGGGATGCATGCATTAATCAGACCTGGAACAATATGGCATATCATCGCTGCTTCAGTCACTGTAGCTACACTTGGTCAGTGTGCAACTCTGTGTGATGGCAAACATACCTAGTGAGGTCTGGCCAGTAAACTTCCAGTGCCTACCATGGTTCTCACAGGTAAGGGTGAATCATCTTTCAGTTGAAGTGAGTGAGCCTGACAAACAGCCACCACATCCATGGAAGGCAGCCAGAATGCTAATTGGCCGAACCCAATTTGGGGAGACAGTGAATTGAATCAATGTCACAGGATTCTTTCAATACCCTGTGAATGGAATGTGTTCAGTTCACATCCTTTAACAGGAAATCATTTGGGGTCAAGTCTAGTCGCAGCAGCCATGGTGAATCCAGGTACACGTGCATATGTTATAGTTGCTGGACTTGTAATTGTCCCTGGTTGCATCTTGTGATGGGGCTGGTGGTCTTTCATGAGGTACACATATATCTGACTGTGCACTGGCCACTGTGACCATATGCCACAGAGACCAGCCAGCAGACTTAGAGTTCAGTGCAACGGGAACACATTTGTTGTGTTCGACAATGGTCTTGTTGGACTCCTAAATGTTCATGCTGAAAAGGGCATGGGTCATCTGACCTATCGGCCAGTTTGGCTGTTGCTGCCTCTTCTGCACTGGCAGGTTCTGGATAAATGTAAGTTTTCTGTGATTCTTGATGGTAGAAAGCCCAGCACACACACATCAATGAACAGATGCAGCTAGCTGCAATTTGTATGTGTGATCTCTATAACACATTGATCATCATCACTACGATCTCACCTTGCTGCTCCATGTTCCTCCTGAGGCTACACCGGTCTGAGTGTCACTTTGACATCAATTGTCCTAGGACACTCCCAAGGAGCAACTCTGCCTGTCACAGGGTCCCCGTTGCCTCTGTCTCCCTCAGCTCAGACACAGATCAGCACTGTCACTGGATTCATGGAGCTGGTGTAGTTAAATGTGTCCAGTGACACCTGGCCCCACAGTTCCACTCCTTGTGGGCTCAGGTGAGGAACGCCCACAGCATGCACCTGGTGGTAGTGGGCAGAACCCTGCAACGCACATTCCCCTACACAAGGGCACCTGGCTGTGACATATGTGGCTGTCTGTGGTGTTCCAGAGCTGCCAACTTGGGATGGGGGTGATGTGCCGGCCTCACAACCATATCTATCAGTCAAGGACACTCCAGGTGGTGTTTGTTGCAAATAAGGAGAGCACACACTTGACAAAACAAGAGGTACCATCCTGGGATAGCACGCAAACAGGGCTGCAAACAAGTCCAGCTACCCGAGGTCTGCTCACCCAATATGGCCAAAGAACATATATGGGTAAATGTGGAATGTGACCACCTTGCTAAGAAAGGATGGAGTAACTGACCAGGATTACCTCAGTAACAGCCCATGGGGAGGGAAGAGCCCAGCACTGCATATGCATCCAGCAGCATTTGCAGGGAATGTGGTATAGAGAGGACTGACTCTACACCATCACACAGGGGGCCTAAGTCTTTCTGTTCAGGAAACATCAAATGGATATTGTTAGGCTGGTAGCATCCACAGGCTCAGTGTTTTTACCACAAAGAACAGGTGGGGCAGTAAAAAGCAAGTGGGGCACAAAAAAGCAAGTGGGGCACAGATAGGTCCCTTGCACACTATTTACAGTAATCCAGAGGAACATGTGTGTTAAGATGGATTTCATAACTCTGACCTGCTGGGTAGAGGTTTAGGAGGCCACCTTAGTTTTGTGGAACAGGGGAACTTTCTGGACAAACCAGACCAAACTACGGTAGCTTGGCAGGAGGTCAAGAGTAGGTCCCAGGAGGGGTGAGAGTGTTCAGGAGCCCACAATGAACACACACAGTAAAACTCCACAGATTAATCTCCGACAGATGTATCAAAAATGCATTTATTATATGACTTATAATGAAAACACAATTAAACCACAGTTATGAAGAAAAAATGCCACACACGTTCATATACTATCTAACATATATACAATAATGCGATTAGCCTAAGGCTGATGATGCAGGAAAAAATAACCACAAACTGTAACAGTAAAGGGGTTAAATCACCAAAGATATCAGTTTAGGCAGCCCTTCATCAACAATCCCTAATTTATGTAGTCCAGCCCTACGAAAAGAGGAGCTTAGCGCTCAAAGTACAGTTGTGTGTTAACAACGCGCGGTCATGCATAAACAAAAAGCTGGTTCTCTTCAGCGGGCTGTAGCTGTTCAGGAACGTACTTGAGGGGATGAAGAATAAGATCCTATTCCTAGAAGAGGGTCTACCCTTGCAGGTAGAGTGACATTTCACAGTTCAGGAATAGCTGGGGAGTGCAGGCTATCCAAGCCAAGGTGAGTATCTTTTGAGGGACACTTGTGCGTAAAAGTGAATGGAGGTGCCAGGGGGCCACCAGTAAGTTAGGAAAGCACTCACGACCCTCGACACAGTCCGATTCAAACTTTGGTAGTCTATCCCACTTTGACAATTGGTATTAAACCTGCAGTTTCAGGATGCTCCGGCTCTCAGCGGCTGTGGTACGGGACGATCGTCCATGGTGGGACGTTTGCTTTTTATCAGACCATGAAGGAAGAAGAATTTTTGTTCTGGTGCAACTCATCTCAAGTTTTGGTAAGCAAGAACTGCAGGTACTTTCGGGGATAGTCCTCACAGCAGGGCGATGCAGGGACCGCAAAAGCTCACGGCATGGTGCACTCTCATAAATCATTATGCAGAGCAGCTAGGACAATGACTGGAGAGTGCCCAGGACCACAATCTAGTGATTTCCCAGGTCTTGAGTCTCAACTCTGGCCGGCAGAGTTCCTGTGCAATACCTTGGGTTTTCCAGGGATGGCCTAGGAACACTTCCAAAGAGGCTCTTTTGAAGGGCAAGTAGGAGTAGCTGAGATTAGGTGTTCCCACTACTCCAAAGGGGCAGAGCACCCTTGCAGGCCTTCTTGGTTGGATGAAGAATCAGGGTTCCAACTGAACAACAGCGGGGTCAGGGTGCCAAACCTTCCAATCACGTCACTGGTGGCACCCTGGGTCTGCTTTCTTCTTAAGGATACTTAGCTCCTTATGAGGTTCGGGGTGAATCTCAGTAGAACAACCTGGAATAGATGCAGAGCCCCTTCTCTTATCCAAGATTTGGTTCTTGCTCAAATCTCAGATAGCCAATGGAAGATCTGCTCTCTTGCATGAATGCCAGACGTGGAATAATCGTTGCCCATGGTGGTTCCAGTTATTCATGGCGACCAGGCATACTGCCACCAGTAGTGTGGATTGGGACGAGACAGTTCCAACCCTCTTCCTCTGCACTAGCACACGTTACATGCAGGAGCCTCCAAATGTTGCGGTTTTCCAGGAGGCTGCATGCCCAATTATGGAATACCTGGGTCTCTCGACCTGGGGGTAGGTAAAGGGACACAATGGCCAAAGGACAGAACAAAAGACTTTGTGGCACGGCCATTTTCGGCACTGGCCACAGTCTTGGGCCAAACAAGGCATGCTCCATAAAAACGAAGTAAAAATACTTAAAAAGTAAACTGCTGCCACCAGTTTGTCCTATGCACACTTGTACAAACACCAACAAATCCTTAGAGGGTGGCTAGTGTCACAAAACAATGTTGTAAGGTACTTGGCATATCGATACAAAGTTTACCAAGAAATAGCAACACAGTGAAAGACTAAGGGAAACATAGTATCCCAGTACTGACAGCCTGAAGGAGATGTCAGTTACCTCATAACAAATGAGCAAAAGCCCAGAGGAGCAAAGCTGGGAAATATTTCTTAACAGTGAGTGAGCTTTCTTGTATCCTGTGTAATCTGGGTGACAAAGGGGGAGTTATGGCCATGTGCGTCCTTCCTCCTTCTGGACCCACATTGACATTGAAGTTTTTGAATTGATAGCCATTTGGACTTCCAGAGAAGGCCAGCCATCTGGTCATGCAATGTATTCCAAAGGTCCTGGACAGGAAGGTCCATGCAGCCCCCTGGCCAATTGACAGCAGGTCCCACTGGGCAGGGGACACAGTAGAACCATATGCGATCCAGGCACACAAGGGCCAGGGTTTAGGAGATGTGGCAGTGTTGCTCGGCCCGGGTGCATTTGTGCTTTTCCCTCCAGAAAGGGTCAGCAACACCAGCAGGATGCCCAAGGTCCACTGCTGACCAGGCAACCCATCAACCCACATTTGAGGCAGGTTCTTAGGGGTGGGTACAGCACACCCAGCCATCATGGAACTCAGGCCAGGTCACAAGGTAGCATTTTCAATGAGCATAAGCAGGCACAGCCCCTGGCCTCCTGGAACACACCAGACCCCTCTATGTGGCCCCTGGAGTAAACGCCCACATGGTTTTATGGTGCAGGAGGATGGCTGTGGGTACCTTGGCAGGGCAGGCAGCTGCTAAACGCATTGGAGCTTTGCATGGCTAGGTGCACTCCCCGGGCACGCAGAGGGCACTACTCAGTAAACCATGGTTGTCCAGTTTTACAGTTTCATGCAGTATTCAGTGACGCATGCCTAGTGTAGCAGGTCAGAATGTTTGACAGGCCATTCCCAGGCCTCCCCAGATTGCATGGCTCAGAGGTGTCCCAGCCATTGTGCACCTGCCTCTGATGCAGTGGGTTAGAAATGTTTCTATGCTGAGTTCCTCACAGGGGTCCCATCCCACTCTGAAGGGCAATGCTGAAAGTCATAGGGGACGCAGATCTGGGTGGCAAGAGGTGCTACCCCACCATTTGGTGCCACTGGTAGAGCATAGCTATCAAGTTACCTTGTCCCATAGAGGGGGCCTTATGTCTGTCCAGTTGGTTTACTTTAACGCGCTGCATGTCTATGCAAGCTGAGAAGGTGATTTAAGGTGAAATGCAGTGGGCGAGCCAGGTTTTGATGCCAATGGGGCAAAGTGCTCCTCAGGGAACACTGCACAAGTTGGGTCAGAGAGGGTTTGGTTCACTACCATGTCCACATATTTTGTGGGTATAACTAGAAACTGCTGCTAGGGAGGCATAACTTTTCGTGCATTATGTCTGTATGTTGCATTATTTATTTGTTGTTCAATTATACATTAAATCAATGACTTTAGAGTGTATATTTCAGCATTATTCTTTTCCGTCACTGTCTGCAAAATTCTAATTGGGACAAAAGAATGATAGTACAAGAGGCCCACGACAAGGCTTGTCAGTTGCCTGCTGTGAAGGAGTCCCGCCAATATTTGAGAAACCTCGAGGGTTATTTGGCAAGATAAGCAGGGACAATTCCAATTCACACAATAGCATGCACTGGGGAAATTAAAAGTTATACTGGGAACACATGTTTAAAACACACAGCATGCAAGCTATGGTATTGACATCTGAACATCACACAACTAGCTGCATTACACATTGTAAGTAATTGCATTATGTGCAGTCATATCACTCCTGTTCCATTTCACACCAGCACAGCCTTATCCCCACCCCACTTCTGCATTGTGCAGGGATGGTAATAATTAGGCTGCTCACACACTCTTTGAACATGGGGGTACTGGTGGCTGGAAAGCAGGTCCCTCCAACCTAATTCTGTAAATTGCACTCAAAGCGCCCGTTCATGGGGAAAACTGTCAGTATGGCATGCTGGGGTAGCTTTGGAAAGGCATGTGAAAACTTACTGTCCTAACATTGTGTATGCTTGTAATAAAATGTTATTTAGTCAAATGCCTCCCGTGCAGAGTTTTTTAGGGCATGCGTTAAGTGCAGCTGTTGCATCTGAACCCCCAGACCTGGGGCCCTTTAAAATGAGGTAGCAATACTTAGAGATGGATGAGGATGCCGAACTTACACATATATCAATAATCAAACCAACTCAGGAAGTTGGTGGCAAAACTTTGTACTGTTTTATTAGCAATTATCTAAAACAGGGAGTTACAACAGACATCAACGGACGTTTGCTCTCAAAGCATCACACGAAAAACAACATTCTTATACTGAAAATGTGTCACTTCTGACGTCATCCTACATGGCAAACTAAGAAAACCTACCAGCGGATGTGATATGCTGAAAGGGAAAATCTAGGTATACGTTCCATACTGACAGGGGTTTTGTTTGGGTCTCTAAGATCAGGATGGGCAAATAAGCCCATCTCAAGTGCAAGTCATCTTCCGTGTCATACTAATACACGACACCCTATTGGTTACACAAACTATAGGGCTCTTTGGTGCGTGGCTCTCTATATTTGGTTGGCACGCTTGTACCCTTCTGGAATATTCCACTTGCTAGCAGCACACACGCTGCTGCTGGGAGGGTTGGCCTGGTCATGCCTCCCCACCCAAATAGCCCTCATCCATCATCACTCCTGTGGTCTGCCATTCAATTAGGCTTTGAACTCAGCCTTGTAGAGGCTCGCTGTGCCTGAGAATAAAAGGGAGTGTGGCATGGTCGTATCTTCTGGTTTCGGCGTAGCTCGACCCACAGTCTATTTCAATCTGATCATGTGACTGGAGACCATGTTTTCGAGCTTTCTGTTGCATAAAATACTATTAAATGATGAACTCTTGACACCTTCAGTGTGTTTTCCATTACACCTCGAGCAGGAGTTTGCTTCTTTCTCACGTTCATGTAGCTTTTCAACAGACAACCAAGTTCACGGTGGCCCCGACTCTTGGTGCTGGGCCAGCCAGCCCTTCTTAAATTCTCTTTCGCCATCAGCTATTTTGAACTGCGCCACACTTCAAGCCCTTTCCATTCACGGTGTTCAAGTTTGCTAAAGTGCATTGTGCAACATCCAGATTCTATACATTCCTATGTATATACATTGGCACATCTCCACAATCTATTCACTACGTAGCCAGCCTCAGGATTACTTTGTCTACTTGCGTTACAGCATCTGTACAATTGTAAAATGACTGCATTTTCTTCAGTGTTTCCTCGCACAGGCAGTCTTCATTTCAATCCCAAAATGTTGCTTTTCTTCAATACCTCATCCTCAGATCCTAGAGAATGTCTATATTCCTTATTCATTTGTATCTTTTCTGGATGTTTCAATTCTGCTTCTTATGAAGTCACCAGTCTTCTTTCCCATTCATTTATCTACTTATTCCGGGACTTTTTCCAGTAGACCATTACTTCTTTGTGAATGCATATAGGTTTTTCTCAATGGATACCTTGTCTCGAGAATTCTTTGCGGTATAGGCCTCCTCACTGGTATTGTGCATGTCGCAATTTCCGGCTCCCAACATATAGGCAACATGGGGAGGAGCTTCTGGTAGGGGTATTTGGCTCTTCCTCTACACATCCATTGTTTGCTTGACAGAGGTGGTTGCAGAGACAGGGAATATAATGGTATTGCCAACCCAGGCAGTCATGAACGTGCAGTTCAGGTTGGAAATTCAGGGGACAATTTCTAATTCCTTTGATTAGTGAATGTAGAAGGAGACTATCTTAGTGGCATGTCTGAGGAGTGCTGTTTCATCCTGTATGATTCTGAACATGGGATGTGCGTGAATCACTAGCAACCTCACTCCTTTTACCAGTTCATTTTACCTGTGGTGCACAGTACATATTATACTCTTTGATTGAACTTGGGAAATGATGTAGCGCACAGCGTGAAATAGACCACTTTTGCACTCTGGTCCTTAAGCACATTTCTTGAGGATGTACACGAAACACACCTGCCTCTGCAGTGCAGTCTGATGTTGGCCATGTCAGCTTGGAGAAAAGCCTCAAAACAGTTAATCTAGTTTCTTGTTTTTATCTGCTGTTGCAATCTGCCTTGAGCATGTGTGAACCCACAAGTGAGTTACCACAACTGACCTAATTGCAAAAACCCTAAGTATTCAAACAAACAGATGTATGTTATAGAATAGTGAGGTCCGCTGTGACTGGACCTGGCGGCGGAGTCACTCTGTAAATTGTATATCTACTAGTGTTACAATGACATAAACTACCCATCTGCCTCATCTAGCTGCTTATGTATCTGGAGCAGACACAAGTGCATCCACATCCAATAGTGAGCTGAACACGCATATGCAGCAGTGTCATGCATCAGCCAGGTGCTGAAAAGACAATGCAGAATTGACCTACCCAATTTCCTGCGGTATGAATATAGATAATCAAATTACATGATCAAAGGTTGTCTCACTCACCTTGCACAGCTGAAATTTGGGACCTTCCTTGGAACATGGTGATGATCTATCCACCAAATGTGTATTATGTCTGCAGCACCATGTTCAATTTACAAATTACCACGTCACTTCCCCATGCACTGTGACACTTTCTGGGGCCAAAATAAACAGATACCACAAACCTAACGGGGCGCGCAGTATGCCCACAAACACACAAGACATCACAAGCTGTTTGTCAATGATTTTCTCAAGGGCATTCAAATTGTGTCTGAACACAAAATACAGCCAACACAGCATACTACACAACTCCGAGCACAGTACCCTACCTCCTCCTGAGTATCACACGCAGTATCACTGTAAATCTGAATTCAAGTGCTATTTCTATGGGGAAGAAGTAAATGCATTTGGACAAAAAAATATTTTCAAAAACATGGTGCCACTCATAACGAAAATATCACTGCTACTGTAAACTGCTTCCAAGTTGTGTCGTGACTTTCTTCATAACCACTACATGTGGCTAATGTGTGCAATAGTTAGGGGTGGGGCCCGGTGGCTCAACTCATCTCACAGACATGAGAGTCCCGAGTTAACTCTGAATCTGATGCAGAGGCAGAGCAGCAGGCTGGCAGGCACAAATGGTGGTGACACACACAGACTATGACTGACTGGCACAGACAGCACAGGCAGTGTTGGGCACTGGGTTGGAAGACCAGGGCCCCCGACAGGCAGGCAGCAGCAAAGGTGTTGCATTATTGTGGACCATGCCAGCAGGGCCTGCTCCTGCTCACACTTTGTGGCCGGTCAGTGTGAAGGGGTTAGGACAGGTTACATGTCACAATGTGGCATGGCTCTCACTCACCCAGGCTTTCTGAGACAGTGACTTGACTCTAGCTGTTGCTGAAATATTCCACGTGCATGGGCATGGGCATGGAATGCACAAACTGGTTCGGGGGGTTGCTACACCAAAGCCAATGTGCCCAGCTGGTGGCTTCACGGCTGCCTGATGCCTGCCCATTTGTGTCCCGGTACCAAATTCACTGGGGAAATTGAAATTGTAGCATGTAATGGTGTGATTTTCACTCGGCACCTGTCCTGTCCTCCTGACCCTTAACCAGGCTGCCACTGGCACCATGCCGGCTGGCACCTCCTACCATCTAAACGCTAGAGAGCCTGCCTAGATGACAAATGATCATCCATCATACCAGGCAGGCTGGCAGACTGAGACTGACCAAAGCAATCCAGACAGGCAGCCAGTGTTGTATGGGCTTGCCACAGGCAACACATTGACAGACGGTGTGTGTGGCTGTGTGCCTGCAAGCACTGCATGTGCCATGTGCAACCATCAATTAATTCATGTTTTTGATTGCCCTGGCCCAGCGGGAACCAAGGGAGGGCGCACTGGGTACCAGGGTGGAGCCCTGGGGGCAATCGCCCCCTAAACCCCCTGGCTCCACTGCTGGTGAAATGCTGTGGATGTTAGCCAGGTGTGTACTTTGTGTATCAGGGGAGCACATTGTATGGTGACATTGGTGGCAGGGATGTGTTCACTGTGTTGGATGTATTTATGTGCGTTGACTTCAGATGAGCAGGTCCAGCTGCATGTGTGCAGAGCGAGACATGGAGATGGAGGCTGGCGAATCATTGCTTGCAGTTGCTACATGGCACTCAGGGGGGCACAGGGTGCAATGTCATTGGGTGCAGGGATGTGTTACCTGCTCTGACCTTATGTTTTACTTTCTTTTTGAGGAATTCTGCTGGGGAATATTGATGCTTCTATGTAAGCACACAGGGCTGTGGAATGTCTGCACGCCACACCTCAACAGTGTAGGCTGGTTTGAACACAGACAGAGAAGTGCATTGCTACATGACAGGGGACACCAGGAGCAGACTCTCACAGGAAAAGAGCCAAGGTGAGATGGGCATCTTTCTTGAACTGAACTTGCACTGTTCTTAGTCTGTAGGACCATTTCAATGTAAACATGTTTTATGAGCTTCATTGTTGGCAGGGACTGGAGTTGCCAATCCACCTGTATATTGGGGTGAGACATGCCTAGGGTGGCCAGAGCAGTCCCCACAAGCATTTGTTCCTGCTTACATTGCATCAGGGGCGTTGCTAGGGGGGAGCTAAGGGGGCTATAGCCCCTGATCTTTTAGTTGTAGCCCCGGATAGAATCTCAGGAGCTACAGCCAAAAGACTAGCTAGCCCCCAGTCCCAAAAGTTCCGACATCAGTATAGCCACGGGTCTTTTCCAGACCTAGCAACTCCCCTACATTGCATGCTGTGCCTTTCTACCTGTGTTCTCCCTTGCATTGTTGGATGTCTCGGTGCACAATTGTTGGTGGTGAGCATGTGGAAGTGATTACAGGTTGCATTGATTGTGTTGTGTGCTTTTGTGTGAATGACAAGGATACTGTGGTTTCCACTTGCTATGACTGTGTGTATGGTTTGTGCACTTGATTTGATAGTAATGGATACATACAGTTTGCCTCTTCCAGATACACATTCTCAGGGTGTTATGGGCAAGGTGGATTCACCCTAATTCATCATTGAAGGGCACCAGGGAAGTAGATTCACTGTGTTTGTTCCACAGGGGCAGGTATTCAGGTACAGTAAGTTTGCATTACCCAATTGCATGCATCCTGTTCTTGTGCCCTTTGGCCTACCAAGGGTACGGGTAGTGCCTGTAGCTGAGGGCAATGTCCCTCCTACAGATCTATGGTATGTCACACTGTATGGCAAAACTGTGCCATGGTGGACACAAGATGCCATGGTGATCTTGCATATAGCAATATACTTCCAGAGTGGTCAAGTGAGTGGAAACGTGACTTGAGCACCCAGAATGTGCACTCCACTATGCCCCTAATGTCTATGTGTGCTGCATTACACCTTAGCTCAAACGGGGTGGCAGGATTCCTGAATGGTGTCAGGAATGGTGAGAGCAGGTAGGCACTGTGCCCTCCAAATGTTGAAATCATTCTTGCCATTGATTGTCATGGTCTGTTATTCTGTGTGTGTCTGCTTGCATGCGTGTGATAGTGGATACTCACAAATGAACCAGGTGTTGTCAAGCGTTCCTGCTGCCAGATCCTGCTATAGTGGTGAAAGGAGGTAAATGAAGCTATCATGTGTGCTTCCTAAAAAGTTTCATTCACATGTATGGTGACTTCTTTTGCATCGCAGATGGCATGTTTATTGCCAATTCTTGTGGTTGCGATACATGTACTTGGTCGCTCAGGGGGCTGTTGTGCAACTTGCAATCAAAGGCTCCCAGTACCCGTGGGAAGTGTGCAATGGCATAGAACCCCTGGCACACTCTCTGCCTTGCCTGTGGTGTGTGTGGCATGTGTATGGGCCTGTGCACATGTAATGCAATTCAGCACGCTACCTGGCGTAGGCACCTAGATGGCATGGACTGCGATATGACCCCCAACAATGGCAGTTTGTGGGGTACATTGAAGGCCTAAGTCAGACCCCCCGACAACTACAACTGCATTTCAGAAGTCACCCCAAAACAGCTGTACTTTTGTCAGCTAAGTACATGGGGGAGCGAGAATTGAACACAGCCACCCCAAGAATGGCTGCATTTGTTGCCCTTAATGTGAATCCAGAGAAAATAACTTAAATACAGAATGGCTCCGCACTGCTGTTCCATCATTTCAAAAACTCAAGGCTGCACAAGAAAATGTCTTGCATTCCAGACTGCATCGCACTGGTGCCTTCTTTCATTTCCAACATCACACAGTTTTGTCTATTCAAACACAGCCCTGCCGTGTATTGCATGTGAATACTATCAATGGCATTGCTTTCATCAAGTAAAGTCAATGAAAAGCAAAAAAATTACAGGTTCCCGAGACTGCCTGGCAGAACTGGCCCCAAGGACAAAGAGTGGGGGTGAAGCCCTGGGTTTTGCCTCATAGGTGTGATATACTCTCTATTCATGCCCAGTATCCGCAGGAGGACTTCAAAGGGTAGTCATGGAAACCATTGAGCAAGCCAAGCCTGGCCAAGCCTGGCAGGGACATTTGGCTGTGGGGGATTGAGGACCACCCACATCTGGAAAGAAATTCACCCCATTGATTTGAAAGAGCTACTGTACATTCTGACATTTGTTAAACACCCTAAATAAGCAACAATTCAATGTTATGCCAGTATTTTATGTGATTTTTGGACAATTAAAATTAGACTATGGGCCACATTACACGTTAGGCGGTAGGGGGTTAACGAGGCCGATAGAGCTGCCGGCCCCATTAACCCCCTACCGCCTCATTACGAGGTCTCCTCGAGGGACCCGCTAAGGACGCCTAGGTTTTACCAGGCGTCCTTAGCGGGTCCCGCGAGCAGACCGGATGCAAGCAACGGATCCATCATTAACGGGCCCGTTGTTTGCATCCTCCCCATTCCCATTGAGCCCTATGGGGGCTGAAATGGGAATGGGCATGTACCGGGTCTGGTTTCCCTGAATGTGGAAAAACCAGGCCCTGCAAGGTCAGAATGGCCCGGTATTTCCCCATTCAGGGAACCCGGACCCGGTACCCGGTATGAGGGTGGCCATGCCACAAATAGGGGCATGGCTATCTACATGGTCGTAATGAGGCCCTATGTGTGTCTTCCTGGAATGTGGTGGAATGGAATAGCAGTAAAACAGCATTTCTGAGTGAAGCATAAATGGCGCTGACATAAAACTTGGCGAGAACATGCCGGATACTAGTTTTCATATATATATAGGTATTTGCAGAATTTTAGATGTTCTGTGTCTCCTGAAAACTGTGAAAATGTGCCAATGGGTGATGCAACATTACACAGAATTGGTTTTCAAACCAGCATATTCCTTGTAAAATATGGGATCTATCTGACATTTATGATGGTGACTATTGTAAATATGGAGTTTTGTTCCATTACTCATTTTGGTGAGAAATAGGCTTTGGTGGGCAATGGGAGTCATCAAATTACACAACCATAAACTGAGGCCACTTCCCCTAAACCAATCAGCTCGGAGGGTGGTGGGGGCATCAGTTGCCTGACCTATCCCATGCAAGGGGTAAGTCCAGGGCACTTCTGCCCATATTGTAAAAATCATATGATGTCACGCTGCCTACTTAAGGGTGTAGATAGGGAGGCACATGATTCAACATTCAAAATTCACCCTGCAAGATATCTAGACTCCAGAACCAGGTCCAGAGGTAGCCAGGCAGAACCACCTATGCAGAACCACATTCATCCCAATAGTTCTGGGAGAAAGGAGGAAAGGCTGCTGACTCCTTTAGGAGAATCCAGTGACCAGACCTTTTTTGCCCAGCTGATTCATCCCGCTGTCCACAGTGACCAGACTTTGCCCAGCTTTTCCCATCCAAGAGAGCCCAGCCATCCCTGTGACCAGATCTCTTGACCCCATTGCCCAGTGACCAGACCCTGGACCCCGCTCTACAGAGACACGGCTGGCTGATCAAATTACCCAACTCAAGTGTATTTTGTAGGTACCAACATTAGCCTGCACCCTAGAACTACATATTCTGCTCTTTACCCTTGCATTTTGTTCAAATCCTATAAAAACCCCATAAAAACCCTAGTCATTTCCCAAACTGTTAGTATTCTTGGTTTACCCTTTCTCTAGAAGAATCCATGTTAGTTCATATTTGTTAGCACCTTGCTTTTCCATTTCTTTCAAGTATTTGTGTAAATCCTTAGTATTATTTGAAATACATTAATTAATTCCCCTATAAGGAGGAACAGGGCGTGAGCTGGTTAAAATTGCAAATGAATCCCCTTGCGTGCAGTGTCTCTCTTTAATAATAAAGCCATTAAAATGGTAAAACTAGACTGTTTGCACCAAAAACCGAATGTGCCCATGTCTTGTGTTTTTCTTTAAAAACTGATGTGACTTTTTCCTGTAAAAACCCATATCATCATCCATAAGAGTATCCCCTTTCCCTTAGTATCCTACCTGTTCTGTACCTTTGTTCCCCATCACAAAACACGATTTCCGATTTTGGTTGCTAAGCCCATTTCCTTAGCTGTTTGCTAGTTTAAAGCTCGAGTGGAACAAGAAATTGCAATTCTGCCGCGTGTGATTTTTGTTGCATTATGTTCCTCCCAAAATCGATTTTCTAACCTGTGTTCACGTTGCTTTAGCACCCTTCTCAGTAGGCTGTCCACTTCCTTGTCTCTTTAGTACAGCACATGAATTTCCATCCTATCTATCCCACCACAAGTGTAAACTGACCTACAATTAACAAGTGCAATCCGTGTATGCTGTTTTGCTCCATTTTAAGGTTTTCATCTTCTTCTTTGACCGCCCATTCTGGAATGGTGGGTCGAATTTAAACACTGATTCCTCCTTCTTTTTCCTGACTCCTTGCCACTGCTTTCTATCCACACATAATTTAGATAGCGGGTGTTTGGGGGGTGCTGCAGGGGAGTGCGTAACATAAGTGCCCTCCATGATTGTGAAAAAGAGTGATTGTGTTTTCATTTCTGTGTAAGGTTTAGGTAGATGATGTCAGAAAGTTGAATGATTTGCATTATAGCATTGTGCATTATATTGTCACCACACTGGTGATTGCTGCCCTAATTTTATTCTGCTCTTATTTTTCTGTGAATTTTACAAACAAATAAATATTTCTTTGTTACACACCGGCCTGGTTCATAGTCCATTGCGACACGGGGTGTTTGTTCAGGTGGGTGTGAGACGGGTTGGGTGCCTCTTCAAACCAAGTTTCCAGGGTTCAAATAAGAAGAAGAGGGTGTGTTTCGTGCTCCACCTTCAGTGTCAGTGGTAGAAGTCTCTGACGGGAGTGTGCCATGGCATAAAACCTGTTACAAGATGTGCGCTGGAATGAGCCTGCAGACAAACAATTGTATCAGCAACTTCTCCAGGGGTTTGAGTGCATGGGAGCAGATGGTGGGTGATGCAAGGTCTTCCTACCACTCCCTGACCAGGTTTATGATGATATGGGGAGGTAATCTGTACCTTGTATAGACCTATTCATCTGGCATTCCAAACAGTGTTGTACGAGAATGGAAACTCCTCTCACTCACTATCCTCCTCCTTCTTCCATGAACAATTACAATGGCTGCCTCTATAGCTGGATTAATCCTGGAAGTACAACTTTGAAATAGTGTGCATTGCGTACTTATATGTGTATCCTTTGCGCTCTGTACATTGCATAACTTATGTGGCTCTGAGATCACAAGGTTTGCGTGTGCCTTTTCCCTCCGGGAAGTTGCGGTTAGTAATGCATGAATGGGATTAGGTTTGCGCTTGATTGTTATTTTTTGGCATTGTGCGCTCATCAACGCACCCACGTTATTCGTTGTTCTTCCTCAGTTTGCACAAGGAATGGGGAATATGCTTGTTCCACCACCCTATTTGTTTCTTTATGCTGGGCCTTCCCACACTTTGCACAGTGTGTCGCGCAAAGCGCTCAGCACCATGCAACATAGGAAAGGACCCGCACAATGTGAGTGCAGACGCATGCTAAATCTGATCCATGAATTGGCAAAATGAATTTTGCATGCAGCAAAGTGCACTTTTTCAGTGCAAAGTGCCTTTGTGGCATGCTTAACTTTCTATGACTCTGCCCATTTGGCTCGCCAGATGACAACTACCATATAATATGGACAATATACTTGATTTTTTGTCATCTGCAGTTCGGCCCTTGGATCCCTGCACTCCTAATGCAGCAGCAGCATGAGCCTGAGTCTGCTTCATGCAGTCATTCTCAAGGAAGCATGTGGTTTGTTTTACACTTGTGCAATGTCCTTTTGTGTTGTAGTTTCACGTGCACTGTAGTCCTTCAGCTGGTGGAATGTGTCATATTGAAGTGTCATTGTACATATATCTCGGTGGATGACGGTCATTAGATTTACTGATGTCTGCAGGGAGGAGTGCTGGTAGATGTGTTGAAAGGGAATAATGTGTGTTGTTGTTTTGAGCAAAGTCCAGTATTGGCAGGATGTTTGTTGTGTGCCCTGCGTAGATGAATTTCCTCCATTGGTGCAGTCAAACCTTTAACATTTGTTAGAGTCTTGGCGAACTCCTTGATCACTCCCCTGGTATTTACGTGTAGTTGAGGATAGACACACAATGGGCCTCATTACGAGTCCGGCGGTAACCGAGGCGCTAAAACCGCCTGGTTACCGCCGGACTCGTATTACCATTCCGCCTCCGTGACTCCCGGAACTACCGGGGCATTACAACCCCGGTGTCCGGGAATTCCAGAGGCGGAATGGTGTTAATCCCCATTCCCATTGAGTCCCATGGGACTCAATGGGGATGGGGACCATGGAAACACTGGCACCATCTCGTGATGGTGCCAGTGTTTCCTCGTCCGCCTGCAGGCGGGTGGTGTTAAACCCGCCAGGTCAGACATGGCGGGTTTGACGCCTCCGCCTGCAGGAGTTGTGATCGCCAGGCATGGAAACAACGGTAGCGGCGGGTTTACCGCCACCGTTGTTTCCATACCGGGCGAGTTATAATGAGGCCCAATGGGTCTGATTTACGAAACCGTTTTATAATGGCGCAGTCCCATTGGAAAACGCTTTTTAAATCTGGCACAATGTAACTTTGGAAATATATAATGTATTAATAGTTCAAACATATTTTTAAGCCATGGCACCTTATCAAATACACATGATTAAGGCAATCAACGCAAACAGTTTGCTTTACTTACATTGTAACGTTGTGCCACAAATTAAATACATTGTCCGAGTAAACAGCTGCAACTGGGACTCTAGGAGGACTAAGGGGTTGGGGTGAGAAGGCAGATAAAACGTTGACCAGAACAAATGTTTGCCAAGGCTCCTCCGCGGTGACATCATGTGAGGCGGCGGGCCGATGATCCACAGTTTTAGAACTAAGCTGATTCAGCTGTCAGAAATAAAGCACGCACTCCAATGACGTGTACTTTGTTACGACACGTGCTGATCTCAATTCTTTCATCATTCCCGGAGGCCTTCTGCTTTACCTAACACTGGCTTTAACGCCAGGCGCCAGTTTGTAAACAGTGCCGGGCAGTGAGGCAGACATGCGACTTTCGGCTCCAAAAAGCAACTTGAAAAGACGTAAACAAACAGGTTTCAATTTGTGGAACATTTTGGTGAGATTTCGATTTCACCCAAAACCAACTCGTCACCGGACAAATCACGAAAAACATCAACCGCACACTACAATGTTTTCAATTTTTCGCTAGAGATTCTTATGTTTGAAAACTGCTTTTCTCGGAAAAAAAAAATATTTGTGAAATGTGGTTTCTTGACAAATCAGTGGTGATGTTAACCAAACAGTGTAGCCGAATTAAGTGAAACGTGTATTGTTTTTAAACAAACAGACAAACACAACATTTCTCAAAACGCAACTCTTTCGGTAATCTGAGTGTCTGAAGGCAGCCATTTAATGAGTTTTATTTTGCTGGAAATTAAAGTAAATGGAGGTGTTTTTTTTCTGCACCGTGTTCACCAGCAAAATATTAAATGATAAAGAGAGATTGCTTAAAATCAGACGGGCCATTTTCGGAAACACATTTTGGCTCATCATGATATGTAGCACCTTATTTAAATTAGGAGGTGTTAATTCGTAGCTTGAATAATATATTAATATAATATGTAAAGTGAATGGCATTGTTAATCACAGTCGCGCCTGGAACGACTTTGCTTCTGTGCACGGAATGTTAATTTTGCAAAACATTAATTTCAAAGATTTTGCAGCAGTGCTTTTGTAATTAAATATTAATGTCACATGTTATTGCAGTAGCATGTTTATGAAAGCCGGCAACACTTCAAGTCAACTCATTTGTTTTTATATTTATTCGTGTACATCTGCAATACCTTTCATTTCACAATTTGAAAGTGAAGGCCATTTTGAATAGCCAATATGCAAGCATTTTTCATTGTAAGCGTTTTTTAACATCCAAAAAACTAAATATTTAATGCTGTGGTTTTAGCTAGTATAATTTTTCACAAAATAGACCTATATCCTTAGCTGCTCCAAGGGTACCTAACGTATACTGCCTTCCATTTTGGAACAGGAAGGATGGAGATGTAAAAGACAAGCCTCCGAAAAAGAAATGCTTACACAATAACCATCTCTTTTAAAATTAGAAATCCCAACAAAATATATATATACAAAAAAATAACTAGAAACATGTGCCTTGAGACGAACAACTAGAAAACATGTTTTTGAGTTGTCAATTCATGCGTATGATGTATGGGTTGTCTTTTCTTAAGCACAAACCTAGTTTGGCAGCCAATGGGCACCGTAAAATATATGGTGGTGGGGGAAAATATAAGGTGTGTAATGCAAGATACAAGAGGGAAGGGGAGAATGCACGCTCTATGTGTCTATAGCAATACATGGCAGCGTTATTATTTTAGAGGTTTCGTGCCTTTGGTCTTAAGGGACAACATTTGTGTAACATTTACAATTGTTAACTGCACTTTGAACTGAAATAACATTATCGAATGCATTAGTGTATATAATAATTCCCGAACAAACTCTCACTCAAGACAACACTCATAGACTAGTTCCTCTTGGTTCTGAACCTATCCTATCCTCACTGCTCTACCCTCGCTAACACACTCTTCTCTTACAGAGCCACGTGAGCCCCCGGAGACTGGCCTTGGCTGGTAGTCGTGCATGGTATAAATCAACATAACATAACATAACATAACATAACATAACATAACATAACATAACATAACATAATATAAAAAAGCAAGATAATAAACAATACCATCATACAACAGCAGTATGAAACTTCCATGAATTACATAACTATACTCTTAAAATGTCTTATCTGGTGGGAGGAGCGGAGGTGTGAACTACATTGGGCAATGGTGATGTGAAATGTCCACCAGTGTGCCGTGCAATGTGTTAGAACATCTTAATTCCTCTTCATTAATGACCTGGTCAGATTTCACCTAGTTGAAGCCCAATGCTAAGCTGAGCGCCATATGTTTTTAAAGGGGCATTGTCCCAAGAGATAATGGTCCCTTTCGAGGTCTATAATGCTAGTAGCACATAGGGGTAGTTGTAATATATATATATTGACGTTTCAGTGGTGAAGTGAAATGTTACTTGAATACTGGGTAAAGGAAAGAGACAAACTGGGCCTGATATACAAAAGGGTTTTAAGACTGTTTAATTCTATTGGAAAACGCTTTGTAAATCAGGCCTCTGAGTTATTACATTCAACATGGTTTAATGATATAGTGTTTATATAAAGAGGTTCTCTTCATAAGTTAAGCATTTCAATTGCAACCTTTGTTAAAGTAGAGTAGGTTTAAAATGAGCATGAATTAGGTGTCATACAAAAGTATTTTCACTATAAGAAAGGGAATGCATTTTCACATGTTTAAGCTTTCTCTTTGGTGTGTTAAATGGGATGTTGCAGCAAAAACATAAATCCCTCCAGAGAGTCTTGTTGAATGAAATGTTGCCTTAAAATAGCATTGTTGTTTCACTGTCTTCTCATGAAGACAGAATGTTCTGACTAACAGTTATTGGCTACACTCTAAACAGTTGGATTGACTGCAAGGAGGACAGTTACTATATTTAGGACAGTAACCATATTTATGGTATACTGTCACATCAAATCTATTATATACGGTATCAATTTAATGTCCTCTTTAAAAAGGCATCCAATGATCTACACTTGTTCATGATTTTTCATATTTATTTATTTAATTTATAAACCACACAAATAACCCATAGGCATCGAGGCGCTGTTACAGACCAGTTTCTTGTAATAAACAGAAAATAGAACAATTGGCAGGCGGATCAGATATAGGTACAGTCAAGAAAAGGTAGAGTCTAGTAGGCAATCAGACAGGTTTTGGGGGATCTTCCGAATGCCTAGTATGGTGGTTTTGCTCTTAGGGGAGAGGCAAGGAGTTCCATTGTTTGGCTGCATGATGAGTTTGCTGTGGGGAGTCTATGCGAGATATGGGTGGGTTGTGTTCAAAGGTAGTTATGGATAATGCAAAGGGTTTCGAAGATGATACATTCATGGATAGGAAGCCAGTGTACTGCTCTCCTGGCTGCAGTGATGTGTTCCCTTTTGGAAATCTTAAGGGTTGCTCAGAGAGCGTTATTTTGCATGACTTACACATTCTGGAGGCTTTTGGCAGAGGTGCCAGCAAAGAGGACATTACAATAGTCAAGCCTAGAACTGATGACTGCTTGTGCAATGGTTAAGTGACTGGGAGAATTCTCAGAAATGTGCTAATTCACTTCTATGTTAGAGACTCCCAGCTCTTTCTGCTGGACTTTAGGACTTTTAAGTTTTAACCTGGAGAGAGTGAGATCTTTTTTTCCACTCTCTCATGTATTTTCCATTAAATTGAACACTGTGTTTCTTTTGACTTTGGAGCCTGGCAAACTCCATAGGCATCATCGTTTTGCATTGTGTCACACAGCATCTTCAGTGCAGTGACAACGGTGAAGTCTTCCAGATTTCCCAAAGGTTTAAATAACTTCTCTTGGTTAAACTACTGTTTCCAAGAGCAGTGAAGTGAAATTGACTTTACTTAAATTGTGTAACTTTCTAGACCCAGCAAACACTTTCTTACAATAGGGTGCTGGGGGGGGGGGGTTACTTATTATACCCTTTGTATAGTTTCTCATGTAAAATGTTTATGTTACTCTTTCTACAATTAATGCCTGATAGCAGTGGTTCACTTTTACCTACCATTGTGTGTTTCTACCATGGGCTGCAATTGCAGCTGCAGTAAAGCACTCATAGGTGCCCATTTTGTCAAAATGGCCCTGGTCTTCTTTTTTTTGCCATTTCCTGTTGGAAAGGTCCTTTTTGAGATTTACTCTGTGAAACAAACCAGGTTTGGTCTCTTTGTTCATTTTGTCTTTGGCGGGATTCACCAGTGAAGACCGCCTCTGGATCCAGCGTGTCTGGCAGGGGCAGGAAGTGAGGGAGGTGCCTGAAACTCCCTGTGCTTAATCCCCTTGGTTACAGGAATGCACCCCAAGGTGATTGGCTAACTAGCTGTCCTTGAAGGACAGCCACCCTGTGGTGTGATTGACAGCTAGGCTGTGAATGAATGGGAGAAACATGCATAAAGTCAAGGCTTTTTGGCTTGGAAGACAGAGTTGACCACTGAACGAAGGAATTTGAAGAAGAACTTGGATGCTTGCTGCAACTCCTGGACTGTTTTTTTGCCCGGTGAAGCCCTGCTGCATTGCCAACGCTCCAAATCTGCCTCGACTAGACAAGCCCTGCTTCGGAAGACTTCTCCCTTTGGGTTGGTGGGACCAATCAACCCCAAAGCGAACTTGTCTGGACCTCCTCTCAGAGTTGAATTTACTTCCAATGCTGTGGAAGGAACCGATTGTCAGTGAGAGGAACACCAGAATCAAGTGTCAAGTTTTTTTGACCCAAGCAACAGGAAAATCCTCCAGACTCCCATGAAGCAGGACTGACCAAGCCTGAGCCACCTCAACAGAGTGCAGGACCCCGTCACTGGAATCACCAAGTGCAGTTCGCTAAAAAGAGGGAGACCAAGAACCAGAGACCGAGGAAGAAGCACCCTATACGAGAACCTCAATATTATCCCTGTAGAGTTTAAGCCATTTGTTGCTCATCCAGCACTTCACAGCCCCACAGGCACTTACACAAATGGGACAACACTATAGTCTGGTCAAGATGTAATTGAACCAGAATCTGCGTGTCGTCCGCATATGAGTAGCACCTGAAGCTGTGAGAACAGATGAGCCCAACCAAGGACTGAACATAGATGGTAAATAACATTGGGGACAAGGCAGATCCCTGAGGAACACCACAGCACAAAGTGAAAGAAGGGGACATAAACAGAGGTAAAGATAGTGATTGGCCCCTGCCAGTTAATAAAAGAGATAAACCAAACCAGGACGTCTCCCGTGAGGCCAGCTGAGGTCAAGCAGGACAGGAGAATGGAGTGGTCATTGGTGTCAAAAGCTGCTGACAGATCGAGCACTATAAGGGCACCGACACCACCTCTGTTGACCAGCCTGTCCAGACCATCCACAACTGATACCAAAACACTCTCTGTGCCTCTACCCAGCCAGAAACCCAACTAGAAAGGGTCAAACAAGTAAGAAGACTCGATGAAGGAAGAAAGAAGAGGGGATACTGGAGCCTCAAGAAGTTTCATAAAAAAAAGCAAGCAAAGAAATAGGATGAAAATTAGCCAGATCAGAAACATCCAGTGATGGCTTTTTTTAAAAGGGCGATCAAATTGCTTGCTTAAGTTCATCCGGAATACATCCCGATTGGCAAGATAGATTGACAGCTTGTGTGACCCAAGACATCATTTCTGGCAAAATGTCCTTCAGGACACTAAGTGGAACAGGGTCAGAAGAAGCCGCAGATTTGTGCTGACATATGGCGTAAGAACGGCCTCATTAGAAGAAACAGGAAAAATTGACCAACTAGAAACAGGCTGCTGACCCGGTTGATATAAGACCAGAGGAATAGTGTACAATAGGATACAATGAACTCAACCTTAGTATGAAAGAAATTATCTAGGGCATCACACTGCGGCTGAGAAGGGGCTGCTACTAGAATGAACCGTGCTGTTGATGAAAATGATTTAACTTCTGCAAATAGCTGGTTCGAGCGGTTGAGCGCATTTTCAACTTTATGCATAAAGACATTCCACTCAGCCAGCTGAATAGCTGTGTGATATTTCTTAGAAAGTGAGCGAAAAGTCAACTTTTCATTAGGACCATAAGACAAGCGCCACTTGCGTTCTGCTTGTCTTGCATCTATTCAGGCCATCCTAAGTGTCTCAGAGAACCATGGCTGGGAAGGTTGCTTGCGTACTTGAGTATTTTTAAGTGGTGCCAGCTGATTAGCAGCAACCAAAAGCACTTGGGGTAAGTAAGATGGTACAATCCACAGGCAAATCCATAGGGCAGTTGTTCTTAACAAGTGTCGCCATCTGAATGGCATCCAGAGTCCACCAATTTCTCCTTAGAGTAACTGGTGGATGAGATGTGTCCACACAAGGTGCACCAAACACCAGAAAAGGAACTAGATGATGGTCCAACCAGAGAATCTGCTTAACTGGTAAAGCCCATAAACTAAAACTGTTTGAAAATATTAGGTCTATGATACCCCCTTGGTGATGATTAGATTCCAAAACACACTGAGTAAAACCTTCGACAAGCAGTGCTTCAAAAAAATGATGCAACTTTTGAACGGAGGAAGATTATACCTAATATTGAAATCACATAATAGTATAAGGTTACAATTTTAAAACTGAAGCGATGCTGCTCATTTCAAAACAGCCTGCAAAAATCTAGCATGAGGTCAAGGAGGATGATAGACTATTAAAAAGTGTATGGAATTGGAGGCAGAGACCACCAACCGTACCAACAAAGCCTCCACATCCAAACCATGGGCCAGAGGAATAATAGAACAATTAAAGGTTGCTTTATAAATGATGGCAATACCCCTCCACACCCTCATCCTGGGCTTGCAAGAATCTTTGTCTTGCTGGATGATTCTGTAATACTCTGGGAGCATCTGCGGAACCAGAGGTGCTGAAGTCTCACAGAACCAATTTGCCATAAGGCATGCTATATCAGGACCTACTTCACTCAGGAATTCTTAGAGATGATCAGCACGAGTAGCCAGGGAACAAGTATTGAACAGAAAAGCACTTATAATTGGGCTTGCTCTCACAACAGGAGTGTTATTAACAAGATCAAGTGCATTAAATTTAGGTTGAAGTAACATGCTTACCTGTGACAGTGTTAATAGTGCAGAGGAAGAGCATTGGGCTAATGCAACGCCTTAACCGTCTTGCCCGTCCATAGCACGGATGGGCCCAGACAGGCTTAAATTTGGTGCAACTTCAGCGTGACAAGCTCTCTCCAGCTGTGCATGACTACTTTGCTGTCTAAACCCGTTTTCCTAAATACACACATCCTATTACTGTAGCCAATCCGCTTGTACTGCCACTAGGCAGAGAAGAAGGACTGCCTCCCCGCAGTGTGTGGAGGTAAAAAATAAATAGAGAATTGCTGAATCTGAGCGTGAGCCTCTGAGTCCTTGTGAGGGTGAGCACCCTATATCACCGGTGCCGGTGTACAAGGAAAAGATCTTAAGGTAAATAAGTATAATTAAAATAATAGAAATGCTAGAATTAGCGTGTGTGCAGAATATGTGGTGCCTAGTCAACTACCGTGGCCCGGGGCCCAGCCTGTGCCTAAAAGGACTTGATTAATAAGTGCAATACCAGAAATACAACAATAATGCACCAGGGGCTGTCACCCTACTGTGTGCATCCACTAGAGACCAGGAACACTGCGGCTGTAAAGCTCCAAGGCTGCCAATCACCATGTACTGCTACTAGACAGAGAAGAAGGACTGCCTCCCTGCAGTGTGTGGAGGTCAGAAATAAAAAGAGGACCTATGAATCTGAGTGCTTGCCTCACACTCTATTACCGATGCTGGTGCCGGTGTACAAGTAAAAGATCTTAAGGCAAATACGTCAAATTAAAATAATAGAAATGCTACAACTAGCATGAGGGCAAAGTATGTAGTGCCCAGCCAACCGCCGTGGCTCGGGTCCCAGACCGTGCCTCAAAGGAAACAATCAATCAGTGCAATACCAGAAATACAAGAATAAAGCAGCTGTCACCTTACGTGTACACTTTCTGCCATCTATTTCCAGCTTTCTTCATTAATAGTTATATCTATATTCAGTGAAAAAATGTGTTAAAGGGACATTATAGTTAAGTTACACTAATAAAAACCTATTAAATTCAGTGAATAAACTTTGTTAAAGGGACGTTATGGCTGCAAGTAAAACTGAAGACCCCCAGAAATTTGCCAGTTATGGTAAACTAAGGAACCATAACTCACGCCACCAGTGTGCACTGCTAAGGCTAACACCCAGGACATCAAAAATAACATCACAAATGTCAATGATGACATTAAATCTCTATGCCAATTGTTTTTGTTCACTGACATAACTTTGCCATACATTTTTGTTCACTGACAGTCAGAATATGGAAATTCAAAAGGTGCTCTATATCTAAAAGTGTACCTTGTCATATGGTTGTAAAGTACTTTCCTTAGGGTTTGGTCTCAGCTCATAGACGGGGCAATATGCTAGCCTCAAACACAGAATTAATTTGTATACATGAATATGAACTTTAATGTTATCAACATTTTCTGCTAATGTTATTTCTTTCTTCCTTACTTTAGTTATTGTACTAACTAACTAAGAAAGGAAGAGTCTCAGAACAAAAGGACTATGCATGTTTTGTGGGTCAGCAAGTTATCTTGTTCTTATGTGTCCCCTGCCTCGCCATGACCCAAGGAAGGCAGGAAAGGCCAGCTACCAGTCAGCCTCTTTTTCCCTGCTAGGCTACACTGTTGGAGGATGTGCCCCTGATCATCGTGGGGCAGAGTCTGCAGCTTCACCCATCTTCAGGCAGACCCTGCAACCTCTTAAGAAATGGCTGCCACCTTTTTGCAGTTGAGCCAGCCCCCTGCATTGCCTGGAGAAGGAGAGGGATACCGCTACATGGAGCCACCTGATTTGCAGATTTCTTCAACAAATTCCGAGACAAAGGCCTGTTTGTTTAAGGCCCTTTCTTTTCCCTGTCTTGCCCATGGCTTCCCAGCTTCCACCACCATCCAACTGGCGATCCCTGCAGCGCGCCTATTCATTCCGCAGATAAGAGGTGCTAATTTCCATAATCCCGCACCAAAGTTGTCCACTATCCACCTACACAGTTATTGTGCCGTCTATCTCGCGCTCATGGGAGAGTTTTCACCTTGCACAACCTTTGATCTTTCCCAAGTGTAATTTACACTGTACCTGCCCTGGTGCGCGATCTTGCAGGCATCTGCTACTCTCCATCCTTCATCGTCTTCGGCTAAATCATTACTGGAGCTACCTTAAAACTATATCAATGCTCATTTTGCATCACACACAATATCATATGCACTGACCTTTTGATCACCCTTGTTTTTCTTTAGAACTCCACAGTCTACTGTGGTCTGTCTCTTGCGCTTTGTAAGGAACGCCGGACATGACCTCTCAACCATGATACAAAATACACTGCCTTAACTGATCCATCCTGGACTGCTTCCATTCCTTTCCACATCTGTGACGTGCCCAGGTATTCAAATTGTTCACATAACATTTCTAACTTGTCAGGTTTACTGTTATCCTTACCTACAGGATTTATGATCAATGTTGACATTGTTACTTCTGATGTTGCCCACTTTACATCATTGCCACGGCTTGCATGCCTTCCATAGCCCATCACCCCCTATTCGGACTGCACACGCCTCATTTACCCTAACTGGGCTAACATTTATAGCAAAATAACATGCGGTGCATTATCACATTCATGCACTTTTGCTACCTCACTACTGTCATATTGCCTGTCTGACTGTAACAGCCCCTTCAGTGTGAGGAGACCCACTGCCTTTCTGCTTATCTTTCACCTTCCCCCTGCCATTATGCACCCTTGATGTGACCTTCTGTCTCAAGGTTGCGCCGTCCCGAGCATGTACTCCTCCAGTACCTATTTTATGTCCCATATGTATCCCTGATGTAGCTCCCCACAACAAGAGGCTGGCTTTCCAAGTATGTATTCACTGTACCTATCATGTCCCATATATGTACTTCTGATGCAGCTCCCTGCAACAAAAGGCAAGCTTTCCAAGTATGTATTCACTGCACCTATCATGTCCCATATATGTACCCTTGACATATCTCCCCACAACAAGAGGCGAGTTTTCAAAGTATGTATTTACTGTACCTATCATGTCCCATATATGTACTCATGACGTAGCTTCCCGCAACAAGAGGTGAGCTTTGCAAGTATGTATTCACTGTACCGATCATGTCCCATATATGTACTCATGACACAGCTCCCCACAATAAGAGGTGAGTTTTACGTAGTATGTGTAAGCTGCACTACCCAGGTCATATCTATGCCTGGTCTGTAACTATTGTAAACTGTTGTTTCCAGCACTAACTGTAACCATATTATTAAACTTGAAGCACCTAGATGCCTCTGGGATTTATGTGCTATATAAATGACAGAATAAATAAACAAATAAATAAATAACACATGTTTGTAGTTAGTCTTGAACTGTTATTTATTTATTCCATGTTTCACATTGCTTAAAAATCTGATAAGGTAGCATTAATTATTTCACTAACTAAAATTACCAGATTAAAACTATTGTACTGCTATGGTACACGCTGTAGCCATTGCCTATGTGTATGTATGATTAGGTTCCTGTATTAACAACAACACTCTAATGAAATGTTTTGTTTAGATGAGTACATTATTTAATACATTAAGAAGTTCATGATAGGTCTCCCGATCACCCCTGACATCTTATTACCAACATTATAAACACAACCCCTTCTAGGGACTTTTCATCAAAACTAATGTTATATGTGATGGCATCAGTGATGTCATCAATGACATTTGTGATGTCATTTTTGTTGTAATGGCTGTTAGTCTTAGCACTGCATGATGGTGGTGTGAGTAATGGTTGCTTAGCTTACCATAACAGGCAAATTCCTGTTTTATTTTTTATTTTTTACTTGTTACCATAATGCCCCTTCAACAAAGTTTTGTTCATTGATTTTGATAGGTTTTTACCAGCGGACCCTTAATTTGCTACAACTTCCTTATATTATACTCATCCGCAATGTAGCAGCTCCAGAGTCTGCGGACAGTACTAAAGTCAGTGGACATCAGGTAGCATTGACAAAGCCCAGAAGCACAATGGAGGAAACATTTTCTACCGTCCAGCCAACAAACACATATACATAAAACAACATTACTTATATTTGCTTCACCCAAATCATCATTTAAAATGTACAAATATTTTTTTAGTTTAGCACACAATATAATGGAATGCACCAAGCACAAATCATAACTCTACACCTCATATTATCACTTCAGTACAACTCTTCATACAAACTCACATACACCAGTCACATATTCCAAAACAACCGCTTATGAAATAGTAATTACACAGTATTTTGTTCTGTATTATTACAGTTCATTGTATAAAAATTTCTTATAAGAAAAAATCACTATTATTTTATTTTCACAAAAATGGAAAACACACTTGAATGGTTGGAAGAACACTTCCCAAAAGAATCAGTGATAACATCTCTAATGGTAAACAATACATCTTTTAATATAAACAAAGAATGCAATTTATACAGTACTCAGTCAAATAATAAAGTCTTCTCTTCTTACAACACATACTTTACGTGAACAAACACTCCAATTTAATAATCACAAAGACAATCTCTGTCCCCAAATGTACATAATGAAATCATGCTCTTGTCTGCAAAATTGCATGAACTTAGTAATGATGTTAAGGAACCTTTAAATTATGTTAAAAATTAACTTATTGGAAATGTTGATTATCCTGTCCTTCTTGTACCTGTCACCCTTGGCCCTTAAATCACCCCCATCAAATTCCCAAAATATAAATGAAAGATGCTTTGATTAAACTTGACTTCCTCCATACCCTGATGATCATTGTATAAAAATTCAAAATTCTCCCATTTATGTTTCCCCTTCCGATACTCCATCCCTTTCATAAATACATTTATTGTTTATAATAGAAATATCTTGTATATTGTTCTGACATAATTGTTTTTGTTTTAAAAGCTCCAATTATTAGTCTGCAGACTATAAGACTGTGTCCGGGCATGTCTGCTCCCACATAATGCACTTTTAATGAGTCCACAGACAGCGCACCCTTTTGCATGCACCCACATCCATGCACCTGGTGTCTCCCACCTGAGGGTGCGTCCACGGACAGCTGTCCCCTGCGCAGACATCCGGGGACATCATCATGTGACCACACCTCCAGGCGTGATGCCCTGTCCGCAGACTGTGTCTGTCACCGTGGATAGTTTAATACTGCATTTCCAGCCAATATAGGATGTTTCAATTTGAAAGTTTACCATTCCAGAGCTCCTATAGCCATTCTTAGTTGATCTCACAGCTTTTTACAACTTTCCAAGGCCTATTTTTGACTCAGTAGTCCACGAAAAATCTTCCCACGCACAAGCTGTTCCTCTAAAGGGACCCACCCATTACTTTTAGTAATTCTCAATCTGGCACTCCAGGAGAGAGTATTTTAGATGACCAACTTTGGCAAATCAACTGCAATCAGCATCAATGGCTTCAATGATGTCCATTACTTCAATGATGTCCATTACCTCCCCGCCCCTCAGCCACCACCCCCACAACAACCATCTGGAGGGCCTGAACAGAGAAACAGGCATGGACATGCAGAAGAGGATGAAGGGGAAGAGCAAGATGAGTTTGAGGAAGTGCCTACCTTCAGCGTCGGAGTGAGCCATGGGTGAGGCGGTTTTTCACCACTGTTGAGGGTGCACAGAAGGCTCGTGCAGCCACAGTCATATTCAGTGTGGGGTCGTTCTCATTGATGGAAAACATGGGCTATACTCCTATGGGACTACCTCCATGCGCTGCCACACCAGATCCAACCACTCAGGTGCCCTGAGAAAGGATGTTCCTTTGTCAGGGAGAGCAGGTTGATGACCTCTACCCCAACTTCCTCATCCGCTCCTGCCACCACACAGGCTACTCCTGGCAGGCGAAAAGGCACCTGCAAGCAGAACTCGTAGTTTTGCGGTCTGGTACCATAGTTACTGGACTGGCAAACTTATAATGATGCCCATTGTGTGATTACATGTTCTTTTCTGATCCCTTTTTTCCTTGACACTCTCCTAAGAAAGTCTACATGCAAACAGTGATATGTTAATGTCTACAGCACCCTGGCAAGTGAAGTCACCTAAGGGTGTGGGTACTGTCTGTGATCCACCACAAATGGGTATTTGCTGATTTAGAAGAAAAGAGTGTGTATTATTTTTGAAGTGTTTTTGTGTGTTGCTTATCATTTCTCCCTTCTGAAGAAGGCTTACTATAATTGACTGGTAAATAAAATAATTATTGTTTAATCAAGAAACCTTGTGCGTAAGAGTTTATTTGGACACTTGTCGCTGTGAATCTCTGTTTAACTCCCTTACAGCTCACATTGACGCCTCTTGAGGTAAGCCTGGCTACTCAACCACACTACCAGCCTGTGTAGTACAGACTTATGCCAAAGGTTGGGTTCCTATTGCTAGGAGGTCAGGGTTGTTGTAGTGCAACCAAAGTGTACTGCATACAATCTTGCCAAACAACCCAGATGGCATGAGTGGTGTCTGTGGACTACTGCAGTGTAGCACAGGGCAGCCCTTTTACCCTTTTTACTTTTATGTTTGTAACATTCCCTCATTGGCTGCTTTCAAACAGTCAAACATCTGTCCACCAATCGCATCCAGAAACTCTGCATGTAACCCGGTCATCTCAGTTCAACACTTCAGATATATTCTTGAAATCTCAGAGTACATGTCTCCTGTTACTGACAGCCACCTTCATCAAAAACTGCTGTAAAAATCTCCAAGATTTCTATTTGCAGATTCAACAACATATGCATATAACAACACATAGTACAGGTATGCTTATATTATTTTTTTAAATATTTTTTATGCTCTTTTACAAATTTAGCTATGCAGGGTTCCTGCCAGTTACCCTGTAATAAACTTCTCAATCAGCATATTCTCTTTTTTAACCACTCTAGCAAATGCATTGTAATGCAGCCTTCAGCACCTGCTTACATCAAGAGGCAGTTACATACAGTGCAGTGTGTTTAAAAAAATTGCTTTTTAGGAGCATTTTCATGAAAGTTAAAATGCAAATATGCATTAATAACAGCTATTCTAATGTCAAGTGGCCAAGTGAATTGCATTTATGTGCGTAGGTTAAAGCGAAATCTATGAAACAGCAGCTTGAAATTTCACCATTGTGCTGTTAAGCTTGCTAATTGTTTAATCTATTTTTATGGGCTTGATCCCTGTGTAGTGGCCACTTGACATTAGAATAGCCACGTATTAGGCATAATCTTCACAGTATTGTCATAAGCAGAGATGATATATGACTATGCAAATTAAGAAGATAGCCTTGAAATTAACACTTTAGTCGAAACATGTGTTGGCTGACGCTGCAATATAATAAAGAATTACAATTGAATACATAGTATCAGTTTATCCAGTCAATGATCAGATAATGGAATAAAGGGATGAGCGCAAAGCATGTCACAACCTCAAACCGTTGTTCTAAATATTAGGTGTCAGCGGGTACACCTATGTTTTTAACTGTGCATTGCAGCTTGGTCCACTCACAAGACTTTAATGTGGGTATAAGAGCACAGTTTAGACCCTCACTTGCAAATTGAAGGTTCTAACAACATAGTTAACACACTTGAGTACACCACCCATAACACAACTTTATTAATTCTTTTTCCCAAAAACTCCTCCATTTTATGGAAAATTATGTTATTTATTTAATTTTATTGGGCATTTGTAAGGCACTTATACATCAAGAAATTGTGTTTCAAAGCACCCACAGGCAAAGGGAAGGGAACAAGGGAAGAGCAAGAGAATGGAATATAACAGTGATGAGCAAAATACAAAAGTGGTCTTACTAGGCCTTGTTAACATTAGGAACATGCAAGTGCAAAGGAAACAGGAGTCCTGATAAGAACAATCTCAGTCTTGCTGGCATTGAGAGGGAGATCACTAGAGGTACACCAAAACTGGATGGCGTACAGGAATTCAGGAATGACAGAGCAAGTCAGAAGAGATGCACAGGGTTGTCTGAAGAAGAGTTGGGTGTCATCTGCATAACACTGGAAGTGCAGGGAGAAGGTGAAGATAAGGTGAGCAAGAGGGGCGAGATAGAGGCGAGATAGATGTTAAAGATTCAAGGCAAAAGGATAGAACTCTGGGGAATGCCACAAGTGCAGATAGAGGGGGGGTGAGTAGAAGGAACCCAGGATAACTTGGGAGGGGCGGTCAGTGAGGAAGGAGGTCAGCCAGTCCAGTGTCCGCTCCATGACCAAGGGTATCATGTAGCCACTTTATGAGGATGGAGTGGTTGACCATGTCAAAAGAAGAGGAGAGAGCAAGTAGAATGAGACCAGTGGGTGATTTGGAGTCGAGATGCAAGCAATTCTTCAAAGGTGTTCAGGAGAGCAGTTTCCGTGCCTCTGGATGCTCAAAATCCAGATTGATGGTCATGCAGGCAACCAACTAGCTCAGTATGCTGGGTCAGTTAGGGGAAAACCAATTTCAGCAGAAGATCCCAAGGAGGGAAGTGTTAGAGACAGGGCATTGTTCGTCTGGCACGTGGGGTCCGCAGAAGGCTTTTTCAGGTGGGGGTGCACAAGGGAGTGGTTGTGGGATGAGGGGAATCACCCAATGGCAAGAGAGTAATTACAGAATTCAGCTAGCGCATGGGCAAGAGAGCCATTATTGTCCTTAATAGTTCTGGAACAACAGGGGAGACCTGATTGGAAGAGACCTTCATAGAGCAGATAACTCAAATGACCCTGTCCAATGTGATAGGAGATAAGGAGGAAAGAGTGGAAGGGGATTCGAAGGGTCCGAGGGTGGCAGGGGGATGGGAGGAGAGGGAGGAAGTGAGGGAACTCAGGTTGTCATGAATTTTAGCAGTGAAGTCGGTGGCCAATGCAGTGCAGAGGGCATGGGAGGGAAGAGGCTAGGTAAAGACTGCAGATGGATTGTCTACTTCCTTTCAGATTTCAAAGTGTTCAGCCATGTGGTTAGAAGATCCAGAGAGGCGGGCCTGGATCTTTGCCCTCTTCTTGGAGCGAATGTAGAGATAATAGTACCTTTGAAGAAGGTGACAGGCCAGTTTATAGAATGATGAGCTTGAGGTCTGCCACTTCCATTCAGCAGCTCTGCACTTGCATTTCAGGGCTGCCAGATCAGAACTGTATGAAGTGTTACACTTGGTGGAAGGCAGATCCTCATGACAGGGCAAAGAATATTGAGAGTGTTTCAAATGAGGAGTAGGGTGGTGTGGGTATGAGGGAAGAAGGGACTCACTCAGGGAAAAATAAGGTTTCTCCACCGTCAAACGGTTAGGAAGAGGCTTCGAGATGATCTTGTGGCCACCAGGGATAAGGGAGTTAGAAGCAGTGACTAAGCTAGCACTGAACCATGTCTCAGTGAGAGCGAGGATGTTGAGTTCAAAACTTCAAGGAGGAGGCAGATATTGGGGGAATGTTTGATATTGGAACAAGCATTAAGTGTGGCTAAGTGAAGCCGGTCGACACCCTTAAAGGTTTTCCAAGGAGGTGTACAGGGAGTGGGTCACCCGTAGAAGGTGGTGAAGGTGGTGCTGAGAGAGAGGAAGGAGGGAAATCAGGAGTGGGAAGGAAGTTGATGAGAGGTGGCAGGAGCAGATCAAACAGGAGGAGATTGGGTTGAGGACGCTGAGCCATGCTAGTGCCATTGTGATAGACAATGATACACCTTGGGATGATAATCCAGCCAAAAGAACTTCCCATCTAGTGCCACCATTAATGGAAGATGGAGGGGAGAGAGTGGAGATCAAATGCGGAGAGCATAGGTCTAGAGAGGGGGCGTAAAAGAGAATATCAGTGACAAACTGTATGCAAGTGGTGCTGACATAGGTGTCTATGATAGGTAAGCCAGGAAAGGAGATCTATTTTGAACTTTTGCCTCCATGTTTAGTGAGAGAGGGAGGATAGGTGATAGAATACTAGTTAGAGTAGCTAGGGGAGATGGAGAGAGCCATAAAGCAAGGTGGAGAAGGATGTAAAGGGATTGGGGTAGATACTGCACAGGCACAAGACAACTCCTCAGGCGGCCGAGCAGCCGGGGGTAGTGGGTAATTTAACAGCCCAACTAGATTTGTCTTTGAAAAGGAGCACTAAAATAGCAGAAAATGGAGGATGCAACAATTTAAAAAGCACACCTAGATTTGACTTTGCCAAAGTGCACTAAAATAGCACACAAAGGAGGATGCAACAACTTGGAGAGCACACCTAGATTTAACTTAACTATATCAAAGAGCACCAGTTCAGCATCAAAAAGGGTTAGGCACAAGTAGACAGCAGAAACATGCTAAGAATGAGATGGACAGTAAGTAACTGTGTCAAGTGGTAGGAGGCAACAGTTAGCAGTGAGGCTATGAGACAAAGGAGGCAAGAGTCAGAAGGCAACCAGGTGGAGAGTCTTGGCCCAAGGCAGTTGATCCGGTGTGCTTACCAGTTTAGGGTGGTGGCACATTGATCATAATCTTGATTGCAGGAATGCAGTTAGTTGATTCTGTGTGCAGTGAGGGATGGAGGAATGCAGGTGCAGCGGCATGGTTGGGCTCCCTCCAGCACCAGATAGGGCCAGACAGGGCAGAGGAATGATGAGGTGGATATTCTTCAGGACTTGTTGGCAGATTGTGGGACCGATGAGCTTTGCAAGAACATGACTAGAATCTTTGTCGACAGGGAGTTGCCTCTTACTGTTATGGCAATGGGTGAGTCTCTTGGAGATTGCATTCAAAACATTAAGGAGCATGTGCCCATAACAGTTGCCAATCTGGAAATGAAGACCTGGAATGGCGATTACTTGTTTGGGAACCAGCATCTGCAACTGATGGGGACTCTGAGGACAGTGGATATGAATCTATGATGTTGCAGGAGGTGCGGCGATGACGCCAGGGACTGATTTCTCTCCACTGAGTTATAGGAACGGCCTGTTATCCAGTAAGTATATTTTAAAGCAAACGCATAAGAAGTGGACATAGTTAAATCTATGCATATTTGTTTTATTTCCAGTCTCTAACCGATAAACTGGATGTATGTGAGGAGAACCAGGGTGTAGAAGAAACTATCAACATTTACTATGTTTGCTGTTCAAACCAAATTGAAAACTCTGGGGATTCTGAACATAACTTGTGTAAGGCCTGTGTTTCGCTAATGGAAACTGATACGGTTGTGACCTGGATCGATATTTTAGCCAACAAAGGTTTAATGGCCATTGTTGTAAAAACGTGTTTAAAACAACACTTTCACAGATGGTGCTCAAGGCACAAAATTGATAATCCCTGACAGGTTGCTCATGAATGTCTGGAAGAAGCTTACACAGATAATTTGCTGCACAAAATATGTCACATACTGAGCCCTACACTCCTTTTAGAAATGATGCACTTGATACAGTTTCTGACACAGCTAAAGGCTGGTGTAGGGATGTAACAATGCACATCTAATACAGTGTGTGCAATAGAACCGGCGGATAACCCCCTTTTGAAAATGAAGCAATTTAGACAGGGGTGTCCAATGTGTGTTAGAATCATCATAAAGAAAACAGTTCACCGGGGGGAGGAGGAGGTAAAGTATATCAAAGGCAGTATGGTAGAGCAATGTGCATGGAACCTTTTAATATTTTTTTAGGTATTATAAATACAATACATGAGCATATTTTAACCATATTTTTAGCTAGGAATAAAACATGAATTTATGAAAACATTCAAATATAGTGAAAAAATAGCCTAGAGGCCATTAGGTGAACACGATTAGATTAAAAATACAATATTAAGCCCACTACTGAAAGAGAAACAATCATGGCCCCTGACGAAGTGGCAAGATAAATGTATGGCTCCTTTGCATGCTCTAGAAATGTCTAGACAATGATAAACATCCCATGTGCAGTTAAACAGAAACTGAGGACAAAAGACTGGATAGAAACTAAGCATCTCAGAATGTAACACAAACTGATGCTGGATATTTTATCTGAATCCCAAGCCTTAAATACAATGCTTAAATACTTGCTGAGGTTTCCAGGCATGTATCATCGTAAGCAATTCTTGCGTTTCAGCTTAAATCTGTACCCTACTAAAGAACTGCTGTTTTCCAGTAAACAAGGGGATTGGGAAGACAATCAATGCTGTTTATGCAAAAATCCCCAACTCACAGAGTTCACAAAACATTTGATAATGTCTTGCCCTGCTCTATCCTTGGAAAGAACACTATATTCAAAATCATATGTGTGAAACATAGCCACATTGATGTTAGACGATTGGTGGAGACTAGTTCTGCTGGGAGAAAACCCACATTGTGTATCTGCAGGCATAGACTTTCTGGTCAAAGTGTTCATCTTAAACCCAAATATTTGAATGTGACATGTCTATCAAACCTCGACATCTATAGTGTTCCCTTGTGTGCTCTCATGAAATGTCTTTAGATGTTGCATGACAAGTAAATAATACATCCAAGTGGTGATATGTTTTTTTTTAAGGGATTTCATTTGGGTTTTTAATATCTTTATTTAATATTTTAAAACAATTGCATGGAAGAATACGACAGTGTATACTTTGACAATACAATTGAGATACTATAAATCTTAACATTTGCAACTACTGAACACCACATTTTCCCCATACAGTTAGTTATAGATTGAGTACTAAACATTGTTTAAAAAAATAAAAATAATATTAATATGATTAATCCAAAAATATAACAAAGGAAGTGACAAGAAAAACTATCAGCGGAGGACGTGAGGTAAACAGAGCATGAATCTTACATATAAAAATCTCAATGACCCGAGCACGACCACCTAATGTTCCGGAAGCAACTCAAGACACTCCTTTTCGTTTCTGCTTTCTCTCTCCCTCTCCTTTGCTGATGTCCATGTCTGTTGTGCATACTGGTTACCTGTCCTTCCACAGGACCAGGCTCCTGCATGACAGGTTGCCCTTGCACTGCCTCCCATCCCTTAAGGGACTGTATCTGCAACCCTAGAATTATGAGCCATTTCACAGCCTCACTTAATAGCTACTTTGCACTCTCCCCTGCCCGCACTACCACTTCTCGCCAACAACGCCGCTCAGATCTGTGTTTTGTCCTTCTTCTGTCCTCCCTTTTTGTGTTGTCGAGCCTAGAAACACTTGTATACAGCTGTGTTATACATGACTTATCATATCATATCATATACCATAACCCCGTAAACCGACCTACAAGGATTGCGACTGTAGAGGTTTTCATATGTATTTACACTTATTTGCAGCAAATTAAAAATTAACTTCTGCTGGAAAGATGGATGTCTATAACGATTATTGATGGATTTACTAAAATAATATCAGGGTTTTATATGCCCAAGGCTGTTATGTTATCTGGAAGCACCAACAGAGTTATACAGAAGAAAATGTAACAATATTTTATGCATTGCAAATATATGCATCAACACTAGCCACCTTCTAATGGACAACTACTGGGAAAAGCATCACAAAGGGGGCTTTGGCGATTTAAGGTCGTCAGTAGGGCCCTAAATTCGAATGAAGGTGGTCAACCTGCAACAAAGTTTTTGCTGCATCAAAGGACACTGGTTGTTTGACAGGGAGCCTTATGAATTCTTTTCAACAATTTCTCTATTTTGTATGCTTGCTTAGTGATGTGGCAAAAGACGATCAATGATTGATATTAAATCGAAGTTTGTATCAGAGAAGATCGTCGCACAACATTTAACATCTCCAGCTATTTAATGCAAATAAAATCCCAAAAAGAATACATGTTTTAAATATCAATAAAACATGTGTTTTATAAAATCTGGGTGTCTCTTTATGTTCAATGGTTATGGGGGTCGAATGTGCTCTGCATAAAACTGGCAGAAAGATGTTATGACAAATGTGTTTTGAGAGCTTGTAGCAGCATCTGTGAGAATAAAAAAGTCATCATTTGAAACAAGAAAAGTGTTATTAACTTATACCGGGGGATTAAAAACAGTTCCTCTAAAAACTTGCTGACTCCACCACAACCTAGAAGCTTTCAAAACCCATTTGTCATGCAGCTCCACACCAACATGCCTGAGATGTAAGCCCTGCAAAGATGTCCGGGCCTGCTCCCAGCAAAGTCCATTAGGGAAGTGAAGAATGCTCGGATTGGCCAGATGTCCTTCATGGCCCAACTCCCCCTCCCCGCACGGATGGCGGAGACAGCCGTTATTCAAGGCCAGGTTGTATGGCTGCTACCACTCTCTGCAGCTCTGCTGCAGCCATGATCCCTGGAGGGATCCATCTCTGCACCCACAAGCATCCCGAAGCATGCAGCTTCACACCAACATGCCCGCGATGTGAGCCCTGCAAAAATGGCCACCCATGTTCCCAGCAACATTCATTCAGCAAGTGAAGAATACTCGGATTGGCCAGATGCCCTTTATGGCCCAACTGTCATGTCTCATATCCTCCACCCTTTCTAGACTACCTGGAAAGTCCGGCGTAGCCTTGCAGAGTCCATTTGTACACCTAACATGCCCACTGCTGCTACAAATCATGGTAACAGTGGTCTAGGCTTCTTGAACAAATAAGCGCTGATCACCCATGTGTCGGCGCATCTCAACGCTCTGTTGCTAGGCTTCAGCCGGGCACAACGCTTCCTGTTCTCCCACTCCATTCTCCGTTTCTTTGCTTCTCCTGGCCGTGTTGCTGCTCACCATCCTTGTATCTCCTAGCTCTGCCACTCTTCTAGCTGTATTGCCGCTTACCTTCCTTGTGCCACCTGGCTCTGCCCATCTCCTGGCTGCATTGCCACTACTCACTTCTTTTCCTGTTAGCACTGAATGCTTCATTTACCATTTTCCTGTTCTGCTCCTTCCTGGCTGCCAACAGACCGATTGCTTCCCTGGATTTCTACCTCCCGGGATTTGCCACAACAAGAAGGAACATACAAGAATACATCAGGTGTTCCCCCTTGCAGGTTTGTCCCTGGCTTGGGTGTTTCCCCCCGTGCTAGCCTGTCTGGTCTTCCGATCCAGCAGGGTGGAGTCAGGGGAGACTCGTCCCTTTCTACATGAAACACAGACTTCCAATAAAAAGGAGAAACCAACTGTAAAGAAGAAAACTGCAAAGACAAAATAGGTGAACCAAGATCTGTTATCCGCAAATGTTGTCAGTTTGAGATGCCTACGGATTACCACAACAGAGGATATGGAACCCACACTCCAGGTTCTACTGCGAGGAATGCAGGAATTATCTACCGCAGTACAGAACCTCAAGGCAGAGAACACAGCCTTGAGGCAGCTGGTCCTGTCCCGGGCCTCTGCATTTCAGGAGAGCCCCTCCATGGGAGGCATTGTGCAGAAATATGTGGAGCACCCAAGACATTGCGTTCCTTTCTAGATTTGTGCATGGTGCACTTCACCTTCAAACCCTGCTACTTTTCGACCCACAGGGCTAAGGTAGGGTTTATAGTGTCACACCTTGTCAGCAACACTCTTGCTTGGGCTACACCCTTGGTAGCATCAGGCGACCCCATATTGGACAACTATGATGGGTTTCTTATGGCATTCAATGTCATGTTTGATTGTCCCGATACAGCCCAGGAAAAGTTACTTGAATTCCAGCAAGGCAGCCAAGACATGCTTACTTATGCTACTCATTATAAACAGACAAGGAGGCTGACTGGTTGCCGAAAGCATGCTTTACCTTGTTCCACAAGGGACTCAACAAAGAGTTTAAGGATGAATTAGCCAGAGTGGTTCGCCCTGGTTCCTTCCATGCTCTTTTGGATTTATACCTACAAATCGACTTCCGACTACAAGCGAGGAAGGCAGAAAGAAGGAAGGTTTTTAGTCCCCTGCAGAAACCCTTGCCTGTGTACCCTAGTCCTAGAGAGGCACTGCAGTCCTCACAAATGGAATCTGAACCCATGCAGTTGGGTACTCTATGAGGACCTCTGACACCACAGGAAAGAACCCGAAGGATCAACAGCAGATTGTGCATGTATTGTGCTTCGGATAAACACTTAGTCCGAAAATTGCCAATCACCCAAACAAGGCATTCGGGAAACGCCAGCTCCCGATCCTGAATGGATCCCAGTTTCGGGAGATCGATACATGCTCCTCCTTTTCTACATCATTAGGTACGGCCAAAGGTCTACCTTGGTGATCCTCCAAGTGACCCTGGCTTCCTCCACAGGAGTTCTTCACCCAATCTTGCCCCTGGTAGACTGTGGTGTAGAGGAGGAGGTAAGTACCCCCACCTCAATCACTTTTCCCAGAATGCCTATATGTTGGAAACCAGAGTATGTGACCTATGCAGAACAATTGAAACAACAGATGCCAAAGGAAATCCTGGAGGAAAGGTTCCCGGTGAGAAAACCATACTTGCATTAAAGACAGTATGATGACTATCTAAACAAAATCACAGAGGAAGCTGGACACCTGACTGACAAAGCAGATTGGTGATGTCAGCTGACGTACATAGAAGAGATGCAGAGACGAGAGAATTCAGATATTCTATAAGAAAGTATCAATGATAGCAACATCTTGGGTTCAGGATTAAGAGGCTTATGCTGAAGAGACGATGAAATTATTGAAGTCAATTCACACGTGTGCATATGCAAAGTAACACAAGCAGACAAAGTTGTCATGAGGATAGCCTTATAGTAAAATAGATTGCGGCAGGCGCCACTGTATGGATACATAGGAATAAGTAAAGAATGGACTGTCCTATTATGAACTATAAGGAGAACTGAGTTAAAGGAGAAAGGCAATCTTTTATCTTTTCCACGTATGGCGCAGTTAGAAAACAAATGAATTACAGGTGAATTTCAGAAATGCGAGGTTGAACGAGCCAAGAAACCAAGGTCGTATTTGGCTGAGCAGAACAGAAATTAGTTAAAACCTTGTGAAGGAATGAACCTCCTGTTCAGAAGCTTGGAGAGAACAAAGAAGACGTCAGAGACTCATTGGAAAATAGTCATTTTAATACACTGAAAGCTTAATTTTGTGGTCTTCAGTCATGTGGGGAGAAGGAGTTGGACGAGCATGATGGTCACACCTATGCATGAGGACAGAGTGCGTCTCTACTCCCCTGTACCTTCCAGAGAAAAGGAACACTCCCAAGGACAAGTTCAAAGACTCTAATTGACAACTAACCACTGAGGTGATGATGGATGATGTTCTAATTGGTGTGAAGAGAAGTTTAAGACTAACTCACCAGCACCTGGCAGTCAGGCCTGCATGCGGCTAGCATGGGTTGAAGGATGCTGATGGAGGTTAGACGCTAACCATTGATAGAGGATTGCATGATTGGGGGGTCCTATAGTTAAGTAGCCAATAGGACGTTGTGTATTTAGTGACGTTCATAGTGACCTTTTTTGAGGGAAGGGCTTAGTTGCCCCACCTGATGTTAAGAAATCTATCACCTTTCTCACGCCCATTAGACGAGTATGGATTGTATACTTAGATGTTCCCTTAGACCATATCACTCTCTTCAGTAGGTTTTTGTAGTTTGCCATGTAGGATGATGTTAGTAAAACACAGGTTATACGTCACCTATGACGAGATTTGAATATAAAGGTGTGCTTTTATGAAGTTCGTTGAGAGACCTTACCATGATATGTCCGATGACGTTTGTTGTTCTCCCTGTTTTAGATAATTGATATTAGAATAGTTATATTTTTGCCAGCTTTCTGAGTCGTTTCGTTTATTGACGTTTGACTAACCTCTGCATCCATATCCCTCTAAAATGTGTTGCTGACCCATCTTAAAGGGCTGGAAGTTCTCCAGTTCAGTGGTGCCATGGGCATCTTCTTGGATGATGATTGGGCTCAACAACACCAAATACCCAGAGAATCCAAGGAAATAATACAGGCTGTAGAGGAATTGATGTACGCCCGCTTTCCTCTGGACCCATCACCCAGCAAACTGCTGAGCTTCTGCTATCCATCAACAACCATCAGGGACATTTGTGTTCCGACATCATAAAGGATGCTCATTACCCGGTAGTTTTGGACATGCCTTGCTTACAACGTCACAATCCGTACAATAACTGGGCAGCAGGTTCCTTGTTTCTCAGTTCCCAGTTTAGCTTCTCGCATTGTCTTGCTGGGAAAATCCATCTTGAAGTGCCTACGGACACAGTACTGTATGAAGAACAACATGTCACTGTCCCTAATGTCAACCCGTTGCCTGAGGCTTATTGTCAGTTTTCTGATGTCTTTTCCACAGCTATTGTACAGACCTTGCCTCCTCATAGGCCCGAAGATTGTGCTATTGAAACTGACGAAGACGCCATTATTCCTTTCAGCAGGATGTTTGTCCTGTCTGAACCTGAGAAAAGAGCCTTCCAGGAGTATCTGGCTAATAAATTAGAAAATGGGACAATTCGTCCCTCCAAATACCCCACAGTGGCATCTTTGTTTTGTGTGTCTAAAAAAGAGACCAACGAACTCCGTCCATGTCTGGATTACAGAGGCTTAAATGAATGCACCAGGAAGGACCGATACCCTCTGCCCCGCATAGCTGATATCCTGGAAGCCCTACATGGAGCTGTACTGTTCACCAAACTAGATTTGAGAGGTGCTGACAATCCTATGCGCATTGGGAGAGGCAATGAATGGAAGACTGCCTCCCAAACACCCTTCTGCCATTTTGAGTATTTAGTTATGCCTTTTGGTCTCTCTAATGCTCCCGCTGTTTTCCAGCGTTTCATGGACAGGGTGTTTTCGGATATGTTGTCCCATTTTGTTATCGTCTATTTAGACGATATACTGGTTTATATGAAATAGCCAGCATTACACCAAGGACATGTCACTCAAGTATTACAACGTCTTTGTGAACATCATTTGCTAGCTAAGCCCGGAAAAATGTACCTTCCATGTCACTACTGTGTGATACCTAGGATTCATTCTAAGTCCTCAAGGCGGGGCTGTGGATCCCTCCAAAGTCACTGTGATCACCTCATGGCCTACACATACTAAGATTAAAAAGATACAATCTTTCCTGTATCTGTACAGTAAATTTATCCCCAACTTTTCCTCACTTGTTCGGCCGATAATATCTCTCCTGAAGAAAGACACATGCTTTCTTTAGACATCTGCACAGGAGTCCGCCTTTAGGTCGCTCACGGAAAAGTTCACTGAAGGACCCATATTATGCCAACCTGATGTTTTCAAGTCCTTCCTGGTTGAGACTGACACCTCGAAATACACGATAGGAGCAGTCTTGAACCAGAAACAAGAAGACAACCTTGAACATCCTATTGCATACCTATCCAGGAGATTGAGTACCAGTGAACTTAATTATTCAGGCCTAGATAAAGAGTTGCTGGCTATTCGTCAAACCTTCACAGAGTGGTGTCATCTCCTTCTAGGGGCCAGTTTTCCAGTGCAAGTAAGAACTGCATATATACATACATAAAAATATATATACAACATATACTTAAAAGAAGGCAGCTTTCACACCAAACAGCTCTTTTAAAAAATATTGACAAACACTATTCAAACATGTGCCATATTTGGCAAAAACTCTAATTCGTACTTCAACAATCTGCCAGACAGGAAGCCTCACAATGCAGCTATATTTTGTTTACACAGCAGCCCCGAAAGGACCAAAGTATGTAACTATAGAGGGAGTGCATTTACATTCTCATAGGCCTGCCCATTTTTTATACTTAGAGCGGTATAGAATTAAATAATTGTACAGACATCCGAAGAAAAATATAAATTTAGATTAGAAGCCTTTCTATCTCTCACACAGCACACGTTCTACAGTCGGTCGAACATGTGGGCTGGCAACAAGGTATTTCTTTCATGTTCACATGAGTCTAACACACTGAGGCTCACAATTTTATATCTCTACTGTTTGATACATAGAAATAGGCTACAGCTGCTCTCAGACTCTACAATATATAAACACCAAGCACAATTAGTTTTACAATATGTGACTCATTTGAAATGTGAAAGGAATTATTTCTTACCTTATTTTATTTCTTTGTGAACAAAGGGGCCTTTAGTAGTCCAGGTTTTCACTCCAAAACAGGGCACAGAAATGTACTGTGGCTCCAAAACAATATTATGGGTGATGCCCAAAGTGTGCTTTTAAACACCTCCACGAGCCCCCAAACCCTCCCCTGACACTGGCGACTGCCCGAGATAACATGCCTGCACACACATATCAATATTCACCAGGTATGAAAGAGCAAGAAATACTTCTTCTATCACACATTCTTAAATAATGTGCATTCATAAACCTCTGTTGCTTTAGCTATGACAGAACCAACAATACATGCCACTGTTTATCAATACCAAGCAACTGTCCTTTTTTGCAAAGTCAAAGTTTCAGTATTTCATCATTCTTCTGCCTGTGCTACAGAACTGCTGACTGGCTAAGTGACACAGCATATTTCTACCCATTCACAGCTGACGGGAGCTTCATAGATAAGAACACTGTCTCAGCTGTTATGTGTAATACTGCCAGCCACATGTGTATAAGTATTGCTTTCAAGTGTACAAACACTGTGTTTTTAAATGACAAGAATGCTGTGTGTTTGAAAGAACACCAGCATTTTTCAGACCCATGTCCATTTGCATGGTCTTCCATTGACTGCACCAGGTATTGTCCGGATCTATTCGTTTCAACTTTTGTCTAGGTTCTAGGCTCTGTGAAATCAACCATTGCTTTGTCAATTTGTTTCTTTCTGCACTATGCTTTTAAAATGGTAAGCATTATCTGGAGCCTAATTCTTACTCTATTTGCACTCCAGCAAGTATAATGTTAGTAGACTATATATGTATATTTGTATTCACGATATAGCTCCTGAGACCTGCTTTCTCATCCTGGATATGCGTTATGATGCTGTGTTTTTGTGAACATTGTGTTTTTAAATGGCAAACATACACTAACAGAAACCATTCTATCATTTTGTTCCTGCCTACACAGGACAGTTTTGCAGCCATGAAATCTGCACACCATTACATCTCTACTTTTTTGTTGGCTGACCTGTGCAAAATTCAGTTGTTCTAGTCCCAGGCCTAGGCACTGTAAAATTGCACTTTACACTGCCAAAGAAAACAGCTTACGACTGTTTTGTCTCAACCTTTTAAAGCACCCTTTGCTTTTTTTTTTTTTGCAAACCTCTTTTTTCCATTCTATCAAGTTTAGTGTTAGAAGAATATATATTCAATTTTTTACTCACACCATGAAACTGTTTTTAACTCTACCGATAGCTCTGCTTTGTCATAATATATTTTCAAAGGTTTCATGCCCATGCCATGTCTGGACATGCCCGGGCATGTTCGCCCTGGCTCAACCCATTATAAAAAAAACATTTTCTATTCAGATGTATACATTTTTATACATTTTTATTCAGATTGTATTCACCTTAATATACCAAAACCCTCCCAAACCTATTTATAGCTCAATCATCCCCTTCACATTTAAAAATGGCAACAGCATGCCTTAAAAAACACAACCTCCTTTTTATATTACATTTATATAAAAAATGTTATAAAATCATGACGTCAGCTACTGTGCCTAGAATTCCATTAAAACTATATAAAATCATGACGTCTACTATTGTGCCTAGATTAATATTAAAGCTATATACAATTATAATGGCAGATCTATATTTAAAAAACCCACTTGTGCGTCGTCGATGCATCATCAGGACAGACCCTAACATTCACAGACTCGCTCTCACAACTCATTTCCACCTCAAGAAGGCAGCGGCACACACGCATGCTCCCAGTCACATTTTTATAGACTTTTTATGTTAAAATATCATTTTAATACAATGTTTATATAACTTGATATCCATTTTTCATATCAAACTACAAAAACACTTTATATCAAGAGATGTACATTTGATATAACATAGATATCATCTTTGATATCAATTTTATATTACTTTTATTTCAAGATTATATCAAAACCATATCAAAAGAAAGGTTGGACTAAGGCCGGAAGCATGGGGCATGCCCACGTGTCAAAATGTAGTTTTGACAGGTGGGCATGCTCACCTGGTGGTGTGTGCCACGCCAAAACCACGCGTGGCACACACAGGCGCTCACGTCACTGCAACATCCTGAACGCCATGCGCGATGTGTACAGCGAAAGCGCTCAACATGTAGCACACACACCAAAAAGGGGGCAGAACACGCAGAATGGGGAACAACGCGTGAAAATGATAACTGGGGAAGTACTGCTGGGAAATACATGGAATGCCCACACGCTCATGAACAACACGTATTCATGGAATCGAATAGGGGAAACCTGTACACGCCAAAAGACACGCACAGGCATAAACACGTCCACCACACGAAGTCAGGCGGAAGCATCCCCGCGCAGTATAAAAGTGCACACAAACAACAAAAACGTATATACAACTACGATGAATGTCCCATTTCTCGCAGCACTGTTCATGGGAAACCGCACGAGGAGGAGAATAGCCAGGCCCCACATTTCTTTGCCCAGGACCAGCCTTTTTGGGATGCCTGATCACCAGGTCTATGGCAGGTATGGGTTTCCACCTCAAATCATCCTTGACCTGGTCACTGAGTGGGAGGATGACCTCACATCACCCACCTTGTGCTCCCAAGCACTGAGCCCCTTGGAAAAGGTGCTCAAAGTCCTGCATTTTTTGGACACTGGGTCATTTGAGTGGACAACTGCCATAGTTGGTGGAGTCTCACAGCTCACGCAGTCATGCTTCCTACACCAGGTGTTGGCCATCATGACTGCGCGCCCCTCAGTGCGCAGGCACATATGCATGCCCAGAACACCCGCAGAAAGGCAAGCCGTGGTCCAGCACTTTTACAGGGTGGCACACTTCCCCAAAGTGCTTGGTCCCATAGATTGCACCCATGTGGCCCTATTTCCACCTAGGGCCACTGAGGACATCTACCGCAACCGCAAGCACTGGCATTCCATCAACGTACAGGTTGTATGCGATGCCCATAGAATCATCACCTCTGTCTATGCAAACTATCCTGGGTCTACCCATGACCGTTTCATATACAGAATGTCCGCCCTGAGCGGGGACCTGGAAGCTGGGAAGAATATCGACACATGACTTATTGGTGAGTACAAATGTCTGTGCACATGCATGCATGTCACACACAGACACATACACAAACCCAACTAATGACAACCATCCTCACCTCCCCAAGGGACAGTGTCTACCCTCTGAGAAACCACATGATGACACCAATCCGGAATCCCACCACACCACCCCGGGTAAGATAGAACGCAGCCCATATTGCAACCAGGGTCATAGTGAATCGCACATTCGGAGTGCTCAAGTCACGCTTCCGCTCCCTTGACCGCTCTGACTGGCAGCTACTACATGCACCCCCATTAGTGTGCAGGATCATTGTGGGAGCATGTGTCCTGCACAATGTTGCAACGCAACGGGGAGTACCAGTGGACAAGGTGGTGACCCACATCCCCAACCACAGGCACTGCTCATGGGAGGGGAAAGGGCACGTGGCGAGGCAGCCCGGACCCAGCTTTTCGCCACATTTTTCACCTAAACTCCCACCCCTGCGGAGTGCATACAGGCCTGGCACATAGCAGGTGACAATCGATGATGACAAAGAGACAGTCATCTGTCACAACCTTACCACCCTGAGAATGTTTCCACGGAAGTGCCATCTATCCCTGCACACAGCCCAGTGTGCATCCCTAGCTACTTAAACATAACCAATCCTGTGTGACCAAAAGGAAAACATGCACGGTGCATATCACACCACCCCCCTGCAATACAGGCCACGAAAATCACTGCTATGCCACCCAAACCCTCCCAACCCCTATCACCCTCGTCGGTCACACCATGACATGGCATGCACAGCAAAAGAGCAAACCAAAAGCACAACACATGACAAATTAGATACAAAGTGACACGTGATAAATGGAAAGAGGCCTGAGACAATCACACCTGACATGGAATCAGATGAAATGGCTGACCAACAACCTCCCACACATACAAAGTCATACACAAATGCATGCCACCAGCGGTACCATCAACAAAAGACAGAATGCCCGTTGGCATGCACATTGGCCAATCCAAATCTGCAAATCCCAAAACCATGTGCTTTGTGTGTCTCCTGCAATACACCTCTCAGCACACTGCATAGTGAGCAGCCATTGTGTTGGGGATACACCTTGAGCATCATATAAAAAGTACAAGCAACAAAAATAACCCAGTGACGTATGCACACGATCCCCAAATGATAAGTGATCATGCGCTGCAGGGACACAGCATGCCAGAGAAGCCAATCTGTGTGCACGTGTGGGCATGGAAGGGTGGTTGTATGTGTGGTGGTGCATTGTGTAAGTGTGTGTGCCAGTAGGGACATGCACTCAATGCATGCATGTGAAATGAAGTGACCCTCAGTGTCCTGTACACATCACATGTGAACATTGCCCATGTGGACACCGCAGCATGTCAAACCACACCAATTGCCTGACACCTGAAAAGTAAACCCAACACAGGAATAGCCATTGACCAGCAGAACACATCACGTACATAGTACCCCACAATGAGAATTTCAGAGAGTGCCCAATCACTGTAGCCCAAGCGTACTGTCTGACAACAAAAGCCCCTCACTCATTTCCTCATCACCATGACCTTCAGAAGAACTGTGTCTTGGGTCCATCGGCTTCTTCCTTCTAGTCTACCTGGCGTCAGGATCCTCCTACTTCTTGGTTTCCTTGTACTTCCTTTCATGTAAATAGGGTCCATCCCCGTCAGAGGCCACCTTGGCTGGTAAAAATACCAAATTGCAGAGAACTCCAAGGAGCCAAACCCCCAAACCAGGGAAAAAGCTTCTTGGCATCAAAACACCCTAGAGGAGTCTCCAGTAGATGACTTGAAGTCGCAGAATATGGCCAAGCACTTGTCCAAGCTGAATGACAGAATAACTACCAAGGTAGCACAGTTGAACAAAGGTTCAACAGGATTGGTAGCAATTTGAGTACACACTAATCAATGAGGATGCCACAACTGATGGGTAGAGCTGGAACTTGAGCAGATAATAACCAAGGAGGCTGGCACAACTGTATGGTTTAGCTGAAACCCAATCAATCTTTGATAGCATGAATGAAGAAAGCCAGAGACAGCACAAGTTTGGAAAGGCACAGTGAATGCAAGATAGCCAGAAACAGCTGACAGCAAGTTAAAAGCCACAACAGTTGAATAGCATTGGTAAAAGGCCAAAGTCAACATAAAGGTATGGATGTAACAGATGAAAGACAGGAGGAGCGACAGAGAGATGCTGTGGAACAGACGTGTACTGTTGCAAACCAAGGCAGTGTAAGAGTACGTGGAAATAACTGCCTGAGAGATGGGCGGACGGATCTGCAACAAGGACAGTAGCAGGAAGAAAAACAGGGACTAAAGGCACCAGAGTGTGAAAAACAAGTAAAAGGGCTGTAGTCCTGTAGGAAAACTGCACCGTCAGGCAGCAGTGAAGTCCAAGAGGGAAGACAGATACAATGTGCCGTCCAAACATAACGGAGCGGAGTAGTAGTATAGGCGGACATCTCAGGTGAGGACTGAACCTTGAGTTGTGCCTCTTGGGTCACATTCCTAATGCATCCTCCTTTGCCACAATCCCCAGGGGCTGAACTCAACATGTACCAACTTTACATTGTCACCACCCGGCCCCCTCCCACCATCAGTGTGACTTTGACAGCTAAAGGGTGCAGGCTACCGTCTAAAGCATGAAGTGCAAGAAGCACGTATACAGGCAAGAAATGAAAATACATCACAATCAACTTCAATAAATGGACAGTTCAAAAATGTGATCACCAAAATTGATTGCAGACATGCCGTGGAGAAAACATCCATAATCCCCACTAGGAGTATAAACACAAGTAGTACAGCGTCAGACAGGCCACAGATATGACAAAAGTCCAATGCCCTTGTATAAATTGCTGTCACACCGAACCATCCTTGCAAGCCCATGGAAAGGGGAAGCAGGAGTGGCATATGTGTCTGGACCCCCAAGCCACAAAAACATACATGAGACAAGCTTGAATGGGCCCAGCTGGAACAGACTGTGGATGCTTTCAATAGCCACAAAGCACCACACCCTCACATGAATGCACAATAGACAAACAATATTATACTAATAAAATAATAAAATAGCCACATACGACCTGGGGGGGGCGTCACCCAGGAGGGGGGATGTACAGGGTGCACTTCAACACCCACATTCAATGATGTTGAGATAAAAAAAAAAAACTCCATGTGCTCAACGCCTGCATCGCCCGACCTGTGTGGGAGATAAGTCATCGTCCTGCTCATCCTCTGGATGGAAATCAGAAGGTGGAGGTGGGACAGTACCGTGACCACGCCTATGTGCAGCTTGCCCCTCGACGGAAGCAAGTCTGCGGGACTGGTAAGCCCGATCCTGTGTGGCCATGGCGCGTAGGTCAGCATGCAGCACCTCACGTGGTACGTGTGCTTCCTCTTGCAAGGTAGCACGTGTAACACAGAGTTCTGCCTGCATGGCCTGCATGACATCTGGAGCACCTCCCGGCATGCACATAGCTCAGCCAAGATGGTATTCTCAAGCTGCTCCAACCTCTCCTCTGACTGCTTGCTCGGGGACATGTTGAGCACACTCAGAATAGTTCTGAGGGTCATCCCTCAGGGCCTCAATGTGTGCCTCTGCGTGAGCAGCAAGTGCTTGATGCAGAGAAACCATTTCAGGCCAGCGTGCCCTGTCTGAGGCCACCATGCCCAGCCTGAGTGAGCGGGCCGTGGACTGCGCTGCCCGCTGCTGGAGCTGCACCTGCATAGCAGCGGGGAGCACAGATTGGGCCATATGTTCCATGCTTTGAGCGATCTTATCAATAGCTGCCCCCTGTTGTTCTGAATTGGTATACATGGATTGCTCCCACTCAGTACACCCCGGTGGAGCACGGCCACTGCATTGCTGGACATGACACCCGTGGGTCCCAAGGAGACGTGGTCCTTGCTGGATTGGCACCTCCCACGGCTGCAGGACTACATCCCTCTTTTGACATGATGCCACGGGTACATCAGCAACTGTTGTGGAGTGTGACCATGCATCCCGATCCACCACAGGCAGAGGTTCCAACACTGTCTGGCCCCTCAGTGCAGGTGTCGCGGACAGAATATTGTCCACATCAGGATCACTCACCATCGACGAATGGACATGATGCGCATCCAATTCAACATTGTGCTCAGAGTCATCCTCAGAGCTAGACACGAAGGTCTGGAGCACAAGTGGGTTCTCATGATCTACCACCCCACAACCCCCACTTGTGTCGGGTTGCTGATGTAATAGCAACCCCGTGTCTGCAATGACATCACCATCCTCTGGCTCCATTGCATCATCATCTGTAATGTGAAAAAACAAACATGAGTACACATGTCAGAAGCAAATAAGCCACACACACATACACATCCCATAAACAGCCAACACATGAAGCAGACATGTCACACACAACTGAAATTCCGACATGCATCCAGTGGCATTGATATGCAAACAGATCCCAAAAGCCGAAATGGATGTGTGTAAATAGCGAAGCCTACACATGTACTGAATGTAGTATATCACCTCCATCACACACCACCTCTGTCAGGCACATGTCACAGGCAGAAATGACAGATGGCAACAAAGAGATGGCACATACCATAAGCATGTCTGAACAGCCAACTGGCCAGATCTGCAAGTGAATCCAAACACACTTAAAATGCATCTACACATGCATCACTAAATCATCATCACCATATAGCTTCATCCATCTGCAGCTCGGCACGTACCGGGCGTCATGGGCCATGTAGACAGAGTGAATGTCCCAAGCAAAGCGAGGGCCTGCAACCAGGCATGAGGGACCATAACGCCCAGTACGGTCCGAGCTGCCGGTCCATCAAGCCTCCAGAACACCCCTCAGGGCCTGATTGAGCACATTGTGCATTAATTGTGCTCAAAAACATTATTCAGTGTGTCAAATCATCATGGCCAGGCCCCACCAGATTAGCTAAGTGGGCCTGGTCGTACACATACTGCACGACAGTGCACCTTCAGGATTGTGCCAGTTGAACATAACGGGTGCAATGCTGAAATCTCAGATCATTAACTTTAATCAACTACATATTAGTCATTTAATAAAAAAGCTTCAGAGCACAGATGTGTAAATGAACACTTTCACACACACATAATGAGTAGCACTACACAACGTTGAAGCTGCTTGCATATGTACATGTGAAAGTGTTCAAAAACACCCATGTTCATATACACCCATATGGTGATTATGAACAGCATCCTATATAGCAAAGCAAGCAGCTACAACACTGCTTGCTTTGATGTATGTGAAACTGTACACATACACACGTGCCGGCAGCTCCACAGTCTTACAACCCGATTGGCAGGCTATAATCAATCTGCGGCCTATACCAGTCAGTATAGGCTGCAGATTGACCAATCAACTTTGCTAAACACCTGCTAGGGTTTCCAATACTGAGTACATGTGTCACAGGATGCACCTGTGCCCGTGCCTTTCAAAACAGTGAAGGGATGACAATCTGACCATACATGCCAGGTCACTTTGATATTGCAGCAGTGAGTAGGCATGTAGAACAGTGTAACATGGCTCAGAAGTGGGTTGGTGCAGTGCAGAACATGTGTACATTACCGACTATCTACATAAACAAGTACATTATGATGTCAATCAATAAACATTAGGCAGTGTAAGGGCAGGTTCAGGCATCACGTGCAATGTGCATGCAATGGGTTGCATGGCTACAGGCAACCCCCCCTCCTCTTAGTGAAAATGCAGGGAGGGATTGTATGGCAGTGAAATGTTGACCAGAGAACTGTGTATTGGCAGACAGTGTAGAGTAGCGTCAATTGCATCATCTGAATCAATTGACAAAACAGCAGATGAGAATGGGACAGTAAGCAGGATACATTATGAACCCTCTGTAGTACACCCATTTGTGCAGAAGGCATGACACCAGTTGAACAGGGCCTTTCCTCGAATTACGCGCTGACTTGCTGTTTTTTCACGTGCCAAATCACTCTGCATCAAGCTGGACACGCAACAACACATGGAAGACCACACTCCTGCCCAGAAGGCCATTTTCCTGCCCCCCAGAACCCTGGGAAGCCTCCTACAAGCCATCTGCTGCTGCCTGCCTGTCTGTCTGCCTGCTGCCAACAGTGCCTGCCATTTGGTGACTGCACATCAGCCATCTGCAGGGGTCCAGTTGCTGTGACCACCCCTTCTGGAACAGAAGACTCCCGACTGGTATTCCATTGTTCCACAGCCCAGTCCCAGGACCCAGTTGCCCACCCACACCTGCCTCAGGGGTTGCCATGTCCGACACAACACCATCCGGCACCAGTGGCAACCCCCCAGCAGGGAGGCAGAGGGCTGCCAGCTTCAGTGCTAATGAAGTTGGCATCCTGGTTGAGCAAGTCTTGGGGCATTATGATGCCCTCTTTACACCATTGCATGCCGACAAGGAAGGAGTGAAGGATATAGTGGGTGCCATCAACGCGGAGGGGGTGGCACCCTGTGACATCAAACTCGTCCAGAAGCGCTGGGAGGACTACATGTCCAGGACCCTCAAGATGGCCTGGCACCTCTTGGACACAGTAGATGCAGTGGGGTGCCGGGTCCACCTTACCACCCAGCAGATGCGGTCCTGGAATACATTCACCCAGTGCTTCATCACCAGATCCTCAGGATGCAGGCCCGCCTGTAGTTGAGTGGTAAGTGCCCATGCATTCCTGTTTAAAACAGTGCATGTTGTAGTGTGGTGGTAGTTAGCTACTTGGCTGTTTGTGTGACATGGGTCATGTATGGATGTGTGTGTGCAGCGACATGATGATGCTGCATGTTAGTTCAGTCAGGCGTGACACACATGGATGGTGTATGTGTTACAATGTATCATGCGGAGCAGCAGGCGGAATGCACACATGCATGCATGCCTGTGTCTGTACTTGGACATGTTTGGGGTGTGAGAGATGGGTGCTGCTGTCATGGACATTCATGGTGTACATGTCTGTGTGTCTGAGTAGTGTGTGAGTGACTGGTAAATGCCATGGATGCATGACACATGTCCCTTACAATGTGTTGATTCACTGATATAGCCTTGTCATCCTTGTATCAACTGTGTCTGGGGGTATACGGGGCCAGATGCATGACCCTCCGGCGATGTGTGTGCATGTGATCAGCATGTCCCATGATGCATGTGAGTTTCAGCCCACCATTTGATGTTTCTACGGTGCCTTGAACATGGATGAAAATGTTTGTTGCATGTGCCATGCCTGTTCCTGTATGTGTGTTGCCTGCACTGCCCCATGTGTTGTGGAGGGACATGATGGAAGGGACGTTTGACAGTGCCCCTCATGTGCTATTGCTTTGTGTCTAGGGGACTATTGTAAAGTACTCTGATGCTTGTGTTCAATGTCTCCCTTTATACAGCAGCGAGTGAAGAAGAGGGCAGAGACAGCACTGTGGAGGAAAGTGGCAGGGATGCCTCCACCGGCCAGCGACGCAAGGCCCAGTCACCCTTCCAGGAAATTTCATCATCCGAGAGCGAGGAGACTGGTGCCGCATCCGCCACTACGGCTGCAGCAGAAGGGGCGGGTGAGCCCCCACAGGGGCTTGTGACGGCGGAAGATGGGGCGGAGCCATCCAGGTTGGTGGTGTGTACGGAGGAGGAGGAGGCCGCTTCAGAGCCGTACATGGGGCCTGGTGGGGCTGGTACCACTGGTGCAGTCCAGGGGCAGGGGCAGGAGGCAGCACAGGTTGTCGCGGAGTGGCCTGTGCATGTCACTGTCCTTGACACTGAAACTGCATCACCATGCACCAGCAGGGATGCCCCGTCCCAGGCCCGTCCACAGGTAGGGGGGTGGTCCATGTCATCTGGCACTCCTCTACCTGTGGACGTGGGGACCCGTGACAGGATTGAGTCCGTCCTGATTGGTGTCACGTTGCGCACACGTTTCATTCATGATGACGTTTGTGCTTCCTGGGGGGACCACACATGTCAACATGAAGAGATGGGTGCCAGCGTGGCCCAGTTGGGAGGGATCATGGTCGGGGGTTACCTCCATGTGTCGCACTGTCTTGCGGCCCTCTCCTCTTCTGTGCACACTATACGCCAGTTGTTTTCTTTGCCGTCTTCCGGGCCAGATGCGACCAGGGCCCCCTGTGGACCTGCCCCAACCAACGCAGCCAGGCTGGTGGAGATCCCATCCCTGCCACAGTCGGGAGTCGGAGCTCCAGCACAGATGGTCACCCCAGCAACTGGACCCCTGGCAACGGACGATGTGTAGGCACATACAAGCAGGGCACCTGCATGACGGCCCCGGGTGTTGCCATCTACCCAGAGCCATTTGTTGTTGGGGCTGCAGGAAGCAGAAAGGTGGTGGCAGGCTCGGCGTAGGAGGCATGTGGCCTTGTGATCCTCTACATCATCGGGGCTGTCATCGGCCGGCAGGCAGGAGGACCCAGGATTGGGAGTGTCTTCCATGTGGCAGTGGTTGGGCCAGCGAATAGGTGCAGAGTGGTGGCGGTCAGGGCAGAGAACTCCATGCACAGGGCTTGGAGGAGGCCAGGGCTCTATCCCTGCGAGACCTCGAGTCCAGGGAAGAGGCCCGCCTCTGGAACATCGACGTGGAGTTTGAAGATGCCCTGGCCCGGGACATCAAAAAGGGAGCCGTCAGACTGGCCCGCCGCCTTTGTATATAGTTATTTTGGTTTAGGTTTCATTTCGTTTTTATTATTATTTGGAGTTCACAGACTTTGCTCCACTTTTTGTATATAGTTGTATTTTAGATAGGGTTTTAGGTAGGTTTCCCTTTTATTTTGTGAAAATGGACCCTTCAGACTTTTGTTTTCAATATTACAGACATGTGCATACTTTATTTCTTTTATTTTCAAATGGAGTATTGTTTTTTATGCTTTTCATCTTGGGATTTATTTCTATGGACCACTTTCATTTTTTCATGTTTTGGATTTTTATTTTCCTTGGATTTCACTTTCTTTTTCATATTGCATTCATTATTTCTTTATTTGCATGTGTGATTTTCATATGTCATTTGTTTTTATTTTTAATACATTTCATTTTTCTTCATTCTTGGTGTGGTCTACTATGATTTCTTTTGTGCATGTCTCCATGAGCATTGGCTCAGTCATGTTTTGTGACTGTGTGGCTCTATAGAACATTTGTTGATGGGCATGCTGGTTCTTTTCAGACTATCATGGAATGGGTAATTTAGTAGGGAGTGGGTGCACCTGACCATTGGGTGTTTGTACTGGGGTTTGGGGGGGTGGGGTGTGGGTTGGCATTAGGGCCATGGGTCTGTATTGTTATGACGTGGTGTTTGGGGGGACATGAGTCGAGGCCTGCTGGCAGGTACCTGTCAATGGAAGGTGGGACATGAGTCGGGGCCTGCTGGCAAATGCCTGTCAATTGGCGGGGTGGGGACATAAGTCGGGGCTTGCTGGCAGATGCCAGTCAATGGGGGGTGGGGACATGAGTCAGGGCCTGCTGGCAGGTGCCTGTCAATTGGGGGGGCATGAGTCAGGCCTGTTGGCAGGTGGCCGTCAATGGGGGGTGGGTGGGGGGTGCATGACTTGGGACTCCCAAGTGCATGGTGCCATGTGGCCTGCCTGCAGGGCATGGGGAGGGTGGATGTGCTGCCTGCGATTTCGCTGGCACGACTAGGGTGCGCATATTCTAGGGGGTGCGCAGGGAGTTTTACACGTGATTTCACTGGCGCGTGTGGTATACGCGTATTCCGAGGGGTGCTCGGGGAGTTTTACACACAATTTCGCTGGTGTGAGCGGGGTATGCGTATTTTGAGGGGTGCGCGGGAAGTTTTTCACGCGATTTAGCGGGCGCGAACGGGGTACACATATTATGAGTGGGGAGGACATGAGTCTGGGGTCCCAAGTGCATGGTCCCATGTGGCCTGCTTGCAGGGCATGGGGAGGGTGGATGTTCTGCCTGCGGGGCATGGTCAGGGTGGATGGGCTGCCTGCGGGGAACGGGGAGGGTGGATGGCCTTTCTGCGGGGCATGGGGAGTGTGGATGGGCTGCCTGCGGAGCATGGGGAGGAGTGTAGGGTGGACCCCTGTGGTGTGGTCTGGCTGCAGGGGGTGCATGTGACTTCTCACCACACTGCTGCGCGAATCCAGGGGTACAGGGGTGAGGATTACATGCGATTGGGCTGACGCACGCAGGTTTTGCATATTCCAGGGGTGCGCAGGGAGTTTTTCAAGCGATTTCGCTGGCGTGAGCGGGGTACATGTATTCCAGGGGTGCGTGGGGAGTTTTACATGTGATTTCACTGGCGCGAGCGGGGCACACATATTCCAGAGGTGTGCAGGGAGTTTTACATGTGATTTCACTGGCGCGAGTGGTATACGCATATTCCGAGGGGTGCGTGGGGAGTTTTACACGCAATTTCGCTGGTGCGAATGGGATACGCATATTCCGAGGGGTGCGCAGGATGTTTTACATGCGATTTAGCTGGCACGAGTGGGGTACGCATATTCTGAGGGGTGTGTGGGGAGTTTTACACGCAATTTCGCTGGCACGTGAGGGCTGTGTGGTGTTTTTACTGTGTTTTCGTGTTTGGGGGGCTGTATGCTGGTCCACTGGCCTTTGCGCCATGTAGGGGATTTGTGCAATGTTTTTGGCGGGCGGGGTTGGGGGAGTAACTGGCGCTGCTGCAGGGTCGCTGTGCCACGGCTGGTTATGGATGTAAGTATCCATGAATACGCTGTTCGTGAAAATGGGTTTTGGCGCACGCTCCCTCTCTGCACTGCCCACATGCGCTGTTTCTGCGCTAAATTCTATGAATTGCCCCCTTCGTGTTTACATTATTTGTAGCCCATAAATATTTTAAAAAATGTTTTGGGGCTCAAATGGGTGCAAAAGATGTGTAGCGGTATTAGGTTTGACCTCTCTATGCACGATATGCTCACCCTTGAGTGGGTGAGCATGTCAATGCTGCATAGGTTTAGGGGGAACACATATGAAGCAAGGGCAGACAAACAACATTACAGTCCTTCTTAGGTCTCAGAAACAGATTCTTTATTTACTAAAAAATGTGGTAATGTTGCCGTCATATCGTACAATATTGAATCTACTGCAATAGAAAATATAGATGTTTTACACATGTGCTACACTGTGACTATGTGCTAGAACAAGGTGGTTTTGGTGTATGCAAAAATAAAAGTGACTTTGCATAGCTGACCTGTTTGTGACACTTTAGTAGCATTGTCCTGTTGTCACTTAGTTAATGTCATCATAAACTTTTGTTTTTTGCAGACAACATTGGTGAAGGCAACTGCCTTCCTTTAGACCAAAGGAAGTAGCGAGCGAGAAATGGGTTCCAATACTTTTTTTTAACTATAAACTATTACACTTCTTTTTAAAACCATTTCACCATTCCACCACTGATATGTTTGAAAATAAAGAGTACCTCCTCATTTTACGACCATAGCAGTTAGAGCAAAACTGAAATCTGTTTGATCATAGCCCATAAAGCCCAGATGACGTCTCAGAGTGACTGGAGTCTAACTGGATTCATCTTAGCCTGTGGATGAAGGGCCCTGTCAATAGCAACATGGTATTTCTCCTCAAAACCCATATTCCCCCAATTTCTGGAAATCTTGTCAAGTTGTTATCTCAGGTTAAATACACATGGACTTTGTCCCTTCATGCCAATGGGCAAGTGTATAGTTTTAGTAGGCGCCTTAGGGCCTGATTTACAAACATATTTTAACATGGGAAAGCCCCATTGAAAACATTCTTGTAAATTAGGCCCTTGGTGTCAACTTGGTTGAATTATTCTAATGCACTCCTTGGAGGTACATCTACTGAACTTTGAGTTGCAATGTCCTGTTGTTCCTTAGTTGATGGCATCATAAAGATATGTGTGTGGCAAAAATAAGCTGCCTCAAAAGTGATTTGTTTTTGTGTGTATAAAAACTATTGATCTCCATGTTTCTCACATGAATCGTATGTGGCTTTAAATAGAGTAGAGAAATCAGCTTAAAATCAATTGCATTATCTTTACATGCACTAATCAGACTGCTACTAACTACTTTAAACATAGCATCCCACATTATATCCCAGGATACCACCTATGGTCTATGGAGGATCACAGCCTATTCAACCTTAGGACACTCTGCCAGAGCAGAGGAGATAATGACTACTTCCAGTCTTGGGACCCTAGCTCTTGAATAAAGAAGAGGTTTTGTAGTTTCAACCCCCTGTTGAAGCATGGGTTGCAGTGGAGTAAGGATTCATTTAACAAAGGAAATATATAAATGTTCCAACTGACTGACCAACAGCGAAAACATTAAAAACAATCCACTCACTTGGTTGTCAACCTGCCCCCATCACAACTCCTTGACACACGTGTTTCACCATACTCCTCCTACCCCATTGCCCGCCAGTTGCCTACATTTCACTACTTTTTGCCATAAACTAATACCACTGGTTCTCGCCATACACTGGCCCCCACTGGCAGTTGATGGTCTGGCCTGCGAACTCTAGTAGGAGGTTCAGATCATTAGTGGGGCAACATGGCAGCAGAACAAATTGGGCACATGAGAAACATGTAACAATGGCCTAAATATACTGGTGGTTTAGATTGTGGCCCATTAATAATTGCTATTTGGGCAACATGTCAGTCATATTCCACTAACCTACAAGACAGCCATTGGGGACACAATTGGACCAAACTGAACTGTGTCTTTTCCATAGAGCAAAGATTTGACGAGCTGAAAATGAGATTGTTTGACCTTATTTCTTATATCAGGGCCAGTTGCATCAATGTTAATGATCATGCTGGGGGCACTGGAGGTGGGACTCCATTTGAACACACCTACATTTGCATGGAATTGACATTTGCAGGTCAATTGTGCACATAGGAAGCCTTAAAGGAGTGGTTTGAATAGATTCCAGCCAAGATGATACAACATATTTGGGAGAGCAAGTTAAAGTGAAACAGGCTTGCAAAAGATATGCGCAAGAACATTGCTCACATTCATAAATGAGTTAAAGGATAGTTCCAGGACTTTTTTTTTATTGTCCCTACGGTTCGGCCATGTGTTTTTAAGCATAAATCGGTAGATCGTAGAAAACTTTCCTATGGACCTTACCCGACTTTTCGTCCATTAACGCACTCAAAATCAGCCGCCATTTTCTGATAATCCTATCATTTCCCCCCATCGACCTGGCTCACCTGCTTTTGCGGCACTAAATCAAATCCCCCGCCCCTGAGCCTGACATCAGCAGACGCGTACCGCCCATTTCCCAACGCCAAAGCACGTTTCGTGTCAACAATCGATGCGCCTCAGCTAATGAAGTGTCGCCATGGAAATGGCAGGACGCCTCTTTCCTCAATAAGTATAAACACACCGTTTCACAACACACAGCAGCAGATTTTCGATTCCATTACTCTCTCTGTGTTACTTTGAGTATTCTGTGACTCGTTTCTGTGCTCTGGTCAGCTACCTTCGCCGCTTCTAGGCCTTGTGAACACCTGTACCATCTCTGTAAATTATTTTACTTTCTTTACCACACAATGGCTACAATAATGCCGTATATGTACGAGCCCGAGTACACCGAGGAAGAACTACTGGAAAGGCAAGCACGCGAAAACGATGGGGATTCGGATGGCAGTTGGGAGGACCAGTCAACGGATGAAGAGCCTGGACCATGTCGCATGGACGGCGTCTCCACCTGGTGCACGTGCAATCGGTGCGAGCTAATGCCAACTGAGGAGGAGAACTGCTGCTGCCGTGAAAATTCCGGGTGCTTGGCCTACATTTCGGAAGGCGAGCCAAGTCCGCAATGCATCACCGAGCTGCCAGAGTTCAGGGAAGCCTGCCTCTCACCGACCGTGTTGAGGATGATGATGGTGCTTATGCATGAACTTTGCGGCACTGTTCGTCCGCGTAATCCGAGTAACGAGTAAGTATACTCTGGTTGTGATGTCAGTGATGCCACTACTATTTCATGGTCGTCTCCCAAATATAAAATTACATCTACATATCATTCGAATGCATGTAAATTGGTTCCATATTGTGCATTTTCTAGATAGAATTTTTTTCAAAGCAGAATGACATTTTTTACCTGAATCGACAGTGATAAAAAAGTTTTGTCATTTTAATACAGTTTGCATCTTTCATTTTCACAGGTGGTACAGGCTGGTGGCCTATCGTTGCTTCACTTGGTGGCTTCACGGGAGGCTCGGACACCGCGTTCGGAGAGTAATACCTGCCTGTGCGGTACTTGCCATTAGTCAACATTTCCCCAGCGACAGTGGACAATACCGCGGATTTCCCCTGGATGTGCTGCAACCGGAACTTTACAATGTGTAATGTTTATTATTTATGTTCAATTGAAATTAAGATCTAAAATAAAAACCAACATATATTTTAACAATGGTTGTTTTGATTTTTTAAATGAATCTAGTGTGTCTCCATTGAATAGTCTTCCTGTGCCTTGTCTTATCAGACCACATGTCTCCAGCCAGCATCCTCCCTCACGCTGGCCGCCCACCTTCAATCCACATAACCGTTGAACCCATATGCAGCAGACATACATATGTTATTTTGCGGGTTGGCATCAAGACTCCCGGCCTTGCCTCCTCCCCCAAAAATACTTACCACACCACTTTGTTCAAGCGTTGGCAATAAAAGGCCGTTGGATTTTATTGATACAAAACATGGTTATAGGTAAATAATCAATATGGTTGATCATAATAAATCATCCTTTTGGGCACCGGGTACAGAGATGACCCCCTCTGGCTCGTGCCGCCTTGCCACCACAGGCCAGCCTGCTGCTGACTAACTGCCTAGGCATCCAGGGTCTCCAGGGTGAACTGCACCCATATATTCTCCTGGGAGGGTGAGGTATTTATAAACTCACCCCCCTGCCTTCCATGTACTAGATCCTGCAGCCTGCCTCTTACATGCAGTTAGATGGCCTCTCCTTGGTGAGGCCCTGCGGCAAACGAGTCTTGTCTGCACGACCACCGCCCCAATCCACCCCCCGCCCTATCAAAGGCAGTTCGCACCGGGGTACTTGTGCTGGCAAGTGGAGCTGTCAGGGAGCGATAAAGGCCAAGAGGTGCCAAAGACCATGTACACTTCAAAGTGGTCTATAGAGCATGGGTTGTTGTTCCCATGTCTACCTCCAGACCCCGTGTCTCCTGCCAAGCATCCCCCCTCACGCTGGACGCCCCCCTGCAATCCACATAAGTGTGTCTCCATTCATGAGTCTTCCTGTGTCTTGTCTGCACGACCACCGCCCCAATCCACCCCCCGCCCTATCAAAGGCAGTTCGCACTGGGGTACTTGCGCTGGCAAGTGGAGCTGTCAGGGAGCGATAAAGGCCAAGAGGTGCCAAAGACCATGTACACTTCAAAGTGATCTATAGAGCATGGGTTGTTGTTCCCATGTCTACCTCCAGACCCCGTGTCTCCTGCCAAGCATCCCCCCTCACGCTGGACGGCCCCCTGCAAACCGCATAATGCCACGACATATACACGTCATTCATTCACAAACACACCCCTGTTTCGAATTCTTTATAACCCACTTCATATTTCTAATGAGAACTTCTTTGAGCTTTGCTAGTCAACCCGTGAAGATGCTGGTTATCTGCTCTTCGTCTCTGTGAACTTCCGTGACCACTTCGAGAAAACTCGGAGTTTGCAACCTGTGAACTGCTCCCTGTTCTACGACAAGAAACTACTCTGATCCCTGCATCTAACTGTTTGTTCGTCAAGGTAAGGCCATGTACCATAATCATTTTGTGTCCAATTTCTTTTCGTTCAAGACAGAACATGCAAGGAACTAGTCACATGTTCTGAGTTTAGTCAAATTATTTTTCTATTTTTTTTAAAGTTATTCAAATACTTATCCGCATGTGAATAACGTGTATAGTTCCAAGAACCAAAACGAACCTTGCATTGAACCCTTTATGTGCCATTTAATTTTTTAACACATTGGTATTCATATAGAATTGTTGATCTTTACTTTTCAGAACTTTCCACAATGCCTGCCTGTTCCATTGGCGGTTGCCCTTCGAAGTCCCATAAAAAATCTGAAGGTACTATAATGCATGTTTTCCCTAAAACAATAGATCAGATAAGAGAATGGGTCCGATATTGCGGATATCCACCGTCTGAGCTTGAAAGTAGAGTCCTAGAAGTCTTTGCGGACAAGAGGGGTGATCGATACCGCATCTGCAGCAGGCACTTTAGCTCAGACATGTACTCCACATCATTGCTAATAAAGAAGAACACACCGCGAGCGAAGCGAAAATTGCTCTCAACCGCTATTCCCACTCTATTCGTCCACATCCCTCCACTGGTGAGTCAAGTTTACCTTGCGGTAGTGTGTAGCATTAGCTAACAATAATTTCCCCATTTATGTATCCACTCAATATGAAGGCGGAAGATTCTCCATCCGTGTCGTTATTGCAGTCATCAGCCAATTCAAGCGCCTATCGGGTAATCTTACTTGGCTATTCTGCCACTGACTTGTTTTAGGCATGTAAATCAATAGTTTTAATTTATCGTGTAATTATTTTACCTAATGGTACACCCTTGTACTCGTCCTCTAGTCTTTGTTTTCAGTTATAATTATTGTTATCCAAAATAATGCAAGTACTGTCTTTCAGGGAGATGCTGAGGAGTCCAACGTATTGACGACAATCGTTGATGTCACTCAGATGCTCGAGGTACGTTTCCGGACAGTTCCATCGTTGGAGGTCATCAGATCTTGCATTCTTGTAGCGTGATTGTTACACACAATGTTTCTTTCGTTTTTAGCCATTGATATGTCCTTCTGTCGTCGCCCTCCTATGTGTCTTCTTTTTTCAATATTGTGTTCATTACTAATGAAAGTCCTATGTTTCAGGGAGTCGATGGAGCATTAGTCCAAGAAGAAGGGGGAGCATGCAGTTACGGGTCGGCGCAACAGCTTGCAGAAGTGTGCACCGCAGTAACATCGTCCCTTGATGTTCTTATGCATTTCGAGGTATAGATACTGACAGTTCGATCAAGCGAAATCATATGACGTGATTACATCCGCTATACTTCCTTCTTTATTAACGCAAGTACTATGTTTCAGGGAGATGACGGAGCTTCTTCTACAAGAACATCACCCCTAGTAGTTGATGCAGATCTCTGGGTGGTGACACTTCCAACGATCGAGCAAATCGAATCATATTTAGATATCCATTATTTATTTTAGACAACTGATCATTTGTGCAGGTCTATTTAGATGAGCTGTTGACGCCTGCACAAAGTTTATGTTCTTTTTAACAAAATAGAAAACCATACTAATGCAATTACTGTGTTTCAGGGAGTTACTGAAGCATCATCTTCAATAATATCATCAATGGAAGTCTATGAGGAGCCCGAGATATGGATATTGACAGTTCCATGCGTGAATAATTGTCGTTTGAATGTTCTACACAAATCGTTCATTCGTGTTTTGCTATTGAGATGTACGTGGGTATTGGTCCCCAAGTACATTTTGTGTTTTCAATATTATTATACATACTAATGAAAGTTCTATGTTTCAGGGAGTCGATGGAGCGTCAGTGCGTGATGGATGTGCTTATCATGAAAATATAGTCGTTGCAGCGCAAGAGGAAGTGGAGACATGCACACACGAGTCGGAGCAACAGCGTCCTGATGTTGAAGTTCGAGGCAAGAAAGTTTCAAAGAAAAGGAAGCAAAAGAAGGTTAGTGTCCTGGTCACTATATTATGTTGTTTTTCACTGTTAATAGTTCAATACTGTAAGTTGTGTTTAAACTGAACATCCCTTTTCCAATCTGTCCTCTAGTTGCGAGTGGGTGTACGAACTAGATCTACACAGACAGTGAAGCGAACGAGAGATGTTGCTTGTCAAACCTTTTGGCAGGGACTTGAGACTGGAGATGCATCGTGCCAATGGGAAGAATATGAAGTGATTGACAACGGAGCTATACCACCACCAGCCATTGATAGTGAATGTCCTCCTGGTAGTTCGGATGCAGTCGGAGATCAATTCACAGAATCCACACCCGCAAAAACTAAGACTGCGAGAAAGTTGAAGAAATTGTTTTATTCACCCATCGCCGGAGAAGGAACAGATGTTGCAATGGAAGAGAATGAAGTGGACGACAATGAAACACCATCAATATCACTGAACATAGCGGAAGACGATATCAGAGATTCTACCTTTCATGTGAGTGACATGTCCTCAACGTTACAGGCCGAACCAGCTGGGATGCAGAGTGACAGTATAAGGAAAGAGGGCAAATTCATTGTATTAGATAGATGTTTGATTGATATTATTATTCGGATGAAATGTGGGCATTTGGTTGGTGGGGAAGTATGTGGGGAGCCATTGATTAATGTGACTCGTGCAATTCGATGCACTAACCTTAAAATACATGCCACCTGTACAAAATATCATCCTTTCTCATGGTCTGCACAACCCATGCTGGGGCAACTGCCAGCAGGCAATCTACTTTGTGCAGCGGCCGCACTTTTTAGTGGTTCAAGTTTTAAAAAGTTAGAGTCTTTCTTTCAGTTTGTGGGAATCCATTTCATTGCGAAAACTCAGTTCTACAAATACCAAACCGATTATCTATTTCCAGCCATTAGCGAAGCTTGGAGAATGGAAAAAATGTCTATTGATAGTACATTGGCGGGCAAACGGTTCAGGCTAGCCGGTGATGGACAGTGCGACAGCCCAGGATTTTCAGCCAAGTACTGCACCTACCACTTTCAGGACATGGAAAGTAAGAAAATTGTGAGTTCGGTGGTCGTGCAGGTGTCACAAAGTACATCCTCAGTGGCCATGGAGAAAGTAGGCTTTGTAGCATCATTGCAAGAACTACAATCGCGGGGAATGGTGATCGACCTGATAGCCACGGACAGACACGTTTCAATTGCCAAGACAATGAGAGAAGAGTACAAAAATATAAATCACCAATTTGACGTTTGGCATCTTGCAAAAACAATCAATAAAAAAATGTCGGCTGCAGGTAAAAAAAAAGATATGCAAGGTATTTCACAGTGGTCCAAGTCAATCAGCAACCATCTTTGGTGGAGCTCAAAAACATGTGGAGGGTCGTTGGAAATTCTACTGGAAAAATGGCGGTCAGTAATGCTACACTGTAGCAACGTTCACCGCTGGACCACAAACCAACATTTCCACAATTGTGAACATGGCCATTTGTCCACAGAGGAGGCACGGAAGAAGAAGTGGTTGATTCCTTCATCACCCACTCACAAAGCCATTGAAAAGATTGTATTTGATAAAACTATAACAAGAGATTTGAGGGGACTCACGGAATTCTGCCACACAGGAGATTTGGAGGTGTTCCACAATATGTGCCTAAAGTACAGGCCAAAACGATTGCATTTTGGCATGGAGGGCATGATAAATCGGTCTCTTCTAGCGGTCTTCGCACATAACCATAATGTTGGCCGTCAACAAAGTAGGACGACCGGAACTTTAGGGACGCTTCGCTACAATAAGGCCTTCACTAAAAGAAGTAAACAATGGGTGATCAAACCAGTGTTTGTGGATATGCAATATGAGTTTATTGAGAGACTTATTGTTGATGTCCTAGATAGGCACATACATGGAGTTGTGAACGAACCTGTGCAGGGGACAACTGCATTGCCACCCAACATTGCCTCTGTTCCATGTCCACCTAAAGCAGAGCTCATTGAGAAATACACATCACGGTTTAAATGATTGTAATTGGATTGTCTGTTCTCTTGAGTCTCCTCATGTCGGAGGCCCATTGAATATGTGTAGCTATGTATTGTGTAAATAAAAGTGATTGCTCAGTGTACATGCAATGTGTCTCTCCACCCTTGTTCATTTGCGCATTAAATTAAACCAAACAGTAATATAAATCATTTTTCAAAAAATATAGAATGTCTCCGTATTTATGGTTCGCTGGGGCTGCAAATGCACGCAGACAAAATGCAAAGATGGAGTGTAAATTTCAAGTCCTGTGAGATGGCCTTACACTGAATGTAGCTAACTAGGAATGTGTGCTAGTTCAAAGTGAAGGTCAGCTGTTTTGATTTTTTGCTCGGGTGCCGGAATGGCCCACGACTCAGTATAAGGTTCTATTGTTATTTGACCTTGACAGGCTGGGACCATCCCGAAAGACTTCTTTTTGGGGGTGTGGGGCAATAACGTAAGAAATGATAATGAATATAATTTCAGAAACGAAAGCCATTTAATGTTCGTTCATTAGAAGAAATAACGTCGGCATAGAAGGAGTGGTATTTCGGGGCTGCCCACTATACAGTAGCTTTAAAGACGGGTTAAGTTGTACTTGTTCATTCTATGTGGCATATTGTTTTGTACCACGCACTATTTTGAGGAGAACCATCTCCTTTTACGGAAGCACCTCAAAACCTTCCTCTTTGCTTCTGCTTTCTCTCTCCCTCTCCCCTGCTACAACTGGCCCACTGTCTGCGACCTCGGTCCTGGGCCCTTCCACTCTCCACCTGCACTGCCTCCCTGTCAACCCCTGCACTGGGGGACTGTCTCAGTATCCTACAGCCCCCCCTTGACGTATAATACCCAGTTGCACTGTCCTAGCTATGAAATAATTTCCCGACCTAATATATAAAATGAATAATTTTAATAAAGATCTGATGGTGAGACTAATTTCATTTTTTATGTTTTTAAAACAGGTACATCCTTCATTATTGTATGTGTCACGAGTACCAGACACCGGCGGATGGCTTTTACAACAAGCTTCTCCGCGTGAACAACGTTACCACCCTGACCATTTTATGGGACGATCGCCAAGTACAAGTATGCCCTTACGCGGTACTAACGGCTAGATGCAACATACAGACCGTTGTGGTGGCCTAGTGCCTCGTTGTTGGAACAGCCATGCGATTATCAGTGCGACCGAAGAGCTTATTTTATCGTAAACCAGCACCCTGTGTACAGCAAAGGAACATCGCGTGCCTCAAAACAAACTTTTTGGAACGTGAGCAAATAAAAATGAAAATCGCTGAATATTCTCTAAACATTTGATGTCAAATAAATGTACTTTACCAAATTTACAATCTTGCGGTTTGATTTAAAAGTACAGTTTCATATTCCGAATTGTGGCGCGCTGTGTTGTGAGCTGATCTGTGTTGGTTTCCGGGTTCTGTGTGGAGTCGCGTAGAAGACGTCTGGGCGCGTTTGCCTACGCAGCACAGTCACGTCACGGATAGAGGCGGGGAATATGAATGTTTTGATAAAGTCTGTTTCAGGGGCGGGGGATTTGATTTAGTGCCGCAAAAGCAGGTGAGCCAGGTCGATGGGGGGAAATGATAGGATTATCAGAAAATGGCGGCTGATTTTGAGTGCGTTAATGGACGAAAAGTCGGGTAAGGTCCATAGGAAAGTTTTCTACGATCTACAGATTTATGCTTAAAAACACATGGCCGAACCGTAGGGACAATAAAAAAAAAGTCCCGGAACTATCCTTTAAATACCACAACGCAAATGTTCAAAAGGGAATCGAGTCAGTTGCTGAACTTGTGAATGTGTATGGCAACGATTTGGAATTACACATTTCAGCAGATCAAGAAGTGATCACTGTGAGCTTTATTTGAGCACGAGCCTCAGATTTACAATTGAAAGAAACTCGGAGTACCTGAAATACCTGACTACTCTGCTGCATTTTCAGAAGAAGAATCATGGTGCCCAAAGTCGCTAGTACCTCAAGTGAGCAATAATGCACAGTAGTTGGTGAACCGGCAGTTAACAATCCAGGATGGACACATCCAATGCAAAAATGCAAGCAAAATAAAGCCAAACTACTGGATTGATCATGAATATTCGGCCTTGTTACTATTATTGTGGATAAATGTTAATTGCATAATATTGCTCTGATATTTATTCATTGTCCTAGGTGCTGTCATCATAGTGGGTTACCTGGCAATCACATATTCAAGAGCATATATGTTTTCATCTATTCTTTTTACTTACCTATCCGAAGCGACGTTCAGTAAAATTATTAAAAACCACAATGCATTGCAAACTTGTACAGTGTTGCACATGCATTGAAGAGTTGTGAGTCATGTGATGCCTTGTGCAAAGAAGAGGTGGATCACATTGGCGATATATATGTCCACTTTCCAATACCTCGGGAGAGCAGACGTTTGTTTTATAATCCAATAATAAAGCCAATTAGCCAAGCCAGTGTTCTTTTGGATAACCAGGTGCCTTGGCCTCTTTTGCCCTGGATCTCATCTCCCTATAAGAAATTAACCCAAACAGCCAGAACGCATTTACCAGTAGATTGTTGCATCGATGTTTCAGATGCTACAAAATAGTCTTGCTAATCACCATTGATCCTTACTGTCTTTCGTCACTGATTCTTCGCCAGTAAACTGTCTACCTGTTCTCACTCGAATAAAATTTAAGGTTTTAAACCTTGCACATAAATGCATCTATGAGAAAGTGTACGAGCATGTCGCTGTCACATAAAATCGTAGAAACTGCTCGGCCTTCTTTGACCAACATACTTTGACCTTACTACACACCGGATAAGTGACTGATTATGGCATTGCTGGTTCGCTCAGAGCTGAAACAGGTATTATCTTTTTTAAAAAAAAAAAAAAAAAGGATCAAGAACAACAAAAAAAAACTCAATTTTAAGTTGATACGTGGATTCCAAAGCTTACACCTTCAAACCCTTTGAGCCAGCTTTGCATCCCAGGAAGTCAGGAATTCTGAACATACCTTTAGAAATCTTGATGAAGAGCACGGGTGTTGCTGTTGTGTACTGCGTACACAAAGTACGCATGCGCGAGCAGCTACGGGGCTCGCGCATGCGCGTTAGTTTAATAAAGGCGGTGCCCGGCAGTTCGCGCCGGAGACCGGAGCCATCACACGTCTCCGGCGTGTCTTCCTTGCATGTATGGGTGCGTGAGGTTGTATGCGTGTGTGACGGCCGGAGGCCGACCCCCAGCACATACAAAAGTTGCTAGGTCTGGATAAGATCCGGGGCTATGCTAATTTTGGGACTGTCGGGACTGGGAGCTATTTAGCCTTTTTGGTTGTAACCCATGAGCTTCTATCTGGGGCTACAACCAAAAGACCCGGGACTATAGCCCTCTCGGCCCTCCCCCCCCAGCAATGAATCCTGTTTCTCAAATAAGTGTGTTTAATAAGCCAGCAGGTTTTCCTATGATTTGGAATTGTTAATGTCAAATCATAAGTGGTTGTCCAAATGGATTAGCCTCGAAAACGCCGCATTACAATACAAACTATTCAGAAATGTGTGCATTCTGTTTGGTTTTAGGCACAATTAATAGTTGAAATTATATCTGCACCTGATGTTGCATGTTAACAGCTAATACCAGCTGACAGTTAGGAAATGAAAGGATGAAGAAGAAATACAAAGCGCATTTCGCAGGCACGATGAGCATCCAACAATGCCATTTAAATATTATTTGTCACTATTTAGAGTGAACCTTTCACCTTTAAGCTATGCCATTATGCTCATTTGTCCTGTCACTGTTGACAGGCTCTATGACTCACGCACAGAAATGGTCATTAGGTTGTTCATCTTCTCCCCTTTTGGAGAAAAGAAAGCATTCTGTTGCCTCTAAAAGCCTGTAATTATTTTCATCCGAAGAGATGGCGTTGCTTAGAAGGTGATTTAATAACCTTTTGCATGTACCTGGGGAATGCCTCGCAAGGGAACTAAGGTGCAGACATGCCATTCAGTAGTCAAAACATGACCTTTAATGGTTGCTGGGAGAGAAGTTAGGATGGAATGTTTTACACACTGCAATTCTAATTCTGCCTTCTAATGTATGCACAGTTGCATTCTTGAGCAATGAGCTTTTTACGAAGAATTAATAGGAGGCCTGCCAGAGGAAACAAACACTTGTGACATGTGATGATGTACTGTAAGACATTTTAACAAATAGACGACATGTGATGCGCACATCCAAATAGGTGTCCTTGATAAGCATGCATATTTTACGATTTCCGAGAAATCCCCGCATTTTGTCTCCTCGAATGAACGTGCAATAATTTAGATTCACAATTGTACCTTTCCTCGGAAAACATATGACATGAACCCAACGCTTCTCTTCCAACGTCTTTTTTAATGCACAGAACAGAAAACCGATAGGCGTGTAACGATGTTCCTGCTTATGCTACTGGGTGATTTATTTTAGAGAATGACTTTACCTATGTTGAATTTGAAAGTGAACACTAACATTTTGTTCTTGCATATTTCCTGAGCCCGTAGGCCATGCAAAGTCAAGCAAAGACAATGTGCGTGACATCAGGGTGCACATAACCCACATTTCGACACACTGGCACCAAACCGCACTCTGGTTGAAATTGCTGTAATTTCAAGCTATGCACCTGACATGCCATTCATCAATTTATTAGCACAGTGGTGCATTAAGGCATTGAACAGGCGGTTTCAATTTGAGCATTTTTTTTTTCTCTTTAAAATGTCTTTAATCCTTAGATTGGCTCTCTCAACCGATTATCATTAAAGATTTATGTTGCGCTTTTTCCTTTGACATACCTGAATATGGATTACCTAAATGGACTGTAAATAATTGATATCGCGACATATCTTACCATTACTGACCAATGTGCTGCTTATTACACTGCTTATTACACTCTGTTGCCCCAACGAACACACACTGGAAGAATGTATTTTATGTGGTATTTTTTTTATAAACATCACGTACATATTTATCTGGCTAATTGTAGCATATTGTTTAAATGTATCTAATGTTCATCACCATGCAGTGGATCAGAGACATTATGTATAGAGAACATTCAAATGTAGCTGACTAAAACGAGAAAACAGGCTAACAGTTGTTTAGATGCAGCCTTCTGCTGTGAACATTGGTTAGTGAATAACTTGTTCTGATTGAGGTATAGCTAATGCATACCTAGTACACAACCACTAAAAAACAACAGAGTATTTCTGAGTGTGTGCGTGTGCACGTGCACGCACTCGTGTTTGTATGTTTCTACATACTGATCAATTACCGCAGCTGTACACAGGGTGCAACTCGGCTAGATAGTATCAGCATGCAGAACATGCTTAGTGGAGGTCTGTCGAGTAAAACCTTCAACAATGTATATACAAAACAGTCATATCCACCAATCATTGAATTCATCATCAAGTCCATGTGTGTACATTGTATGAACCCCTTATATACTACAAAATGATCTGCACTATTTTAGATTTTACAGGATTCATGATTCAATATATATATTTGTGGCAAGCACAATGCTCCACCTCACACTGTCCAAACTCTCTTTCCAGCACCTTTTGTTTCTCCAAACCAGCGTTTCTCTCCATTACATGCTCCTCATCTCTCTGGCAAACAATGGTCCCTTATTGACTGCCAGAGTCCCCAGCCTACTCTTAAGAGATTGTTTTTCTCTGTTAATTTGTTCTCTACCACATTATAGGGCAGCGTTTGCCACCCTATAGTTAAGGTGAGTCAGACTTCCATAGGAACCCCTCAAAATTCTATTACTAATAACTTTTGATTCGAGCAACGGTTTTGGCACAAATTCTGAAAATTGATTAAAGACCTTCGGGTCCCCCCAGACTGCAAAGTTACGTGAAGATTTGTTAAAAATTGAAAAAGTTATCAAGCATAAAAAAATCAAAAGTCTGGTCTACTTTCCATTCATTTTCCCATAGACAAACAAGGTCATTTTTTGCCAAAGCTCACAGCCCAAACCACTGGATGGATTTGAAGCAGGCCTGAAACAACTTGGGCACGAAGCGTTGAAGTGAGGCCCCTTTTTCTACAATTTTTGTAACCGCGGATGTGATAAAAATCAATGAAATTTAACCACAGGTATAATAAAAAAACCTGTTATTTTATTTTATTGTATTTGTGTATTTGTATTTGTATTTGTATTTGTATTTGATAAGTAGTCCTTAAAAGGACTCTTTTGTGGCATACTGAGTGTAATATTTTAGCACATTTTACCGCGCTTAGAAACCTCTGGGTATTAAGCGCGTTATAAATAATCTATCATATCATATCATATCATATCACATCTGACCTGCTGTTTTGATATTTTGAAGGAACACCGCATTTCCTCCATCAGTTAGGTGTACTCTGTCAGGTCTATAGAAATTGGTCATGTAGAACTGTATGCTGTTGTTCGAAATCCATAATTGGTTGTGGTCTCTCATGAATGCTGAAACTGCTTTATTAACATGTCTTTGTGATTTCTCAATTTTTACCATTCAAATTTCATTTCTGCCTCTGAGTCAGATTGGAAAACATGAAGCTGGTGTGAGGAAATAGTTCCATTAGTTTTGCCATGTCTTGTTTGATCATTACAGTAAGAGACACACCTCATACATTTCCCCAAATCATTTCCTCCACAATGAATTAGTATGATGTCTGGGTGCGCTGTACTTTTCAGTCCGAACAATTATGGGAAAACCTGGAACCAATGCTTTCCCCGCAATCCAAACCATTTAATTATACATTCTCTGAAACCTAGGTCCATGCTAATATTTAGTTTCTCACAAAAAGCCAGTAACCAAAACAGCCAACTGTCCTCGATCATCCACACAGTTTTCAAACCAGCCATGATATCCGCAGTCTTTCTCTGTTTCCAGGAAAATGATTCCTAGATTGCATTTCTAGTAATTTGTATGAGCAGTGTTTGTGGATGTGTGGTAGCCGCGGAAATCCGTAAGTTTGGATGGGGTAGCATCTTAGATGCATTGAGATTTTGGGGATTGTAAGAGAGTAGAGTACTGGGGAAGGGCCATGAAAAGGTGGGCGGGGGACTGGTAGGCATATTCAGGACACTTGTTTGGAGTTTGGTGGAGTGCAAACACAATTTTAAATCTGTAGCTTGTGTGAATAGCCACGACTATCAGCAAATGGCATGAATGGCTGTTGTATAATAGTGTCTATAATTAGCACGTGTGTCGGTGCATCAACGCTTTTTGTCATTTAATTGGTTTTAGCCGTAGACACGGTTATATTTATAGATGCGTCTATAAACATACATTGTCGGAGCAATAACATTGATATGTGGATGATACAGTACAGAATTTTATTTGTGTTTGTTATTTGATCTGGTTAGACATTCTGTTATTTTACTTGGAGTTTTGAAGACTGGCTTAGTTTGATTTTGGATCGACGTGTAGCGGCAGATACAAAGCAGGATTCGCAGTTGCGTCTAATAGCCGCGGCTATTAAAGATTCTGGGTGGGGGAAAAATAGATTTCTGTGAGATTCATTGTTTGTTTTTGGTTGTTAGTACTTTTCAATTTGTGTAGCTATTTGTGATAGGTTGTGGGGAAAATGTGTCATCCACTTTAGCAGTTTTATCAGTATATAGTCCCAATTTTTTTGCTATTAATTTTGAAAAGTATAAAAGCCACCATTTTCTACAGTTTTATCCTTTTGATTCCGCAAATCTTACTACTGCTGATGTGGCAGGGGTGTGACTGGTGTGAAAGCAAGTGTTAATACTTTTTTAAATCTTTGAAGATTTATTTTTAGTCTTTTGTATGTTAGTTATATTTCCCACTGCTATCAGTTTGTCATTATGATATTTTTCATCAGCTTTGATTGTGTGGCATGTATTTAATGTATTTATAGTGCCCATTTTTAAGAAGGGTGACCGGTTGTCTCCAATCGCGTTGTTGGATGCGCCGGGCAAAACATTTGCCCGGCTCATGCTGCAAGATTTTAATGCCTGAACACTATCGAAACAGAAACGTGAACCGAATCAGTCAGGTTTTGTGGCAGGCATGGGTACAGTGGTAAATCTCATGTGCCTAAATGCACTCAAAGCACAATGTCAGGCGGTTAGACAACCTGTATACTTCGCATTTATAGACCTGCACGCGGCATTCGATTCAGTCTCCAGAGTGCTGCTTATGAAAAAACTCCAAAGAGATGGATGTCCACGCTCTTTAATTGACATAATCTACACCTTTCATTCTAATACTTTGAATAGGATCCGTTTATCCATGGAGGGTGCACTGCCTGAGGTTATTCAAACATCACGAGGGCTGAAGCAGGAATGTTTACTTGCTTCAGCTCTCTTCAATTTCTTCATCTATGATGTTAAACAGTTCTTTGATAACATCATCTCTGATTCTCCCAAACGTGAGGGGTGCTCTGTCAAGGTTCTGCTGTACGCGGAAGACATGGTGCTCCTTTCTAAAACCGTGATTGGGTTACAGAATTTGCTAAATGCATTTGACATATACATCCATATGAATGAATTGAGAATTAACACCTCTAAATGTCAAGCTCATCGGCCGAACAATTCCTCTAGGGGACTCATGTCTTGGAGCATCAACAAAGTACGATTGGAAGTTGTGTCGACTTATTTATACTTAAGTTTGACACTTGAAGGCACAGTACAATCTAAAGGCAGATGGAGAGTGTTGGCCGGAAGTTGGACACAGCCATAGCACAGACAAGAATCATACAATAAATATGGTAAATTCTTGGTCAAGCCAGTCACCTTGTATTGGATGCAAAAAGCTGGCCCTTGCCTACTATGTGGGCTTGAAACAAGAGCCCCTTTACCGACTAACTATCTATATACTTTTGGCGGCAAAAGTTTGGTGGAAAATATAAAACCTTCCAATATGTGTTCCAGGTGTTTGTCTGCAGTATCAACTGGGTCCTGCCTCGCTCAATGCTCTCCCTCAATGGTGTTACTGTGACCTCTTCAGGAAATGTCTGGTTTGCACCGAGATGAATGTCATGCTGAAGGGCTTGTCAACCTATCTGTTTTCAAGCCAGCATATATTTGTGCAAATTTGGTTGGAAGACATCTATTATATTTTGATTTCAAGCTGGTGCACAATTGAAATGTTGATATGTAATCCAGACATGGTTAGGAAATGCATATATCAGGCAGACTGGATTGGAACTCGGGACCGGCGTCTAACATATAAAATCTTTGCTGCACAGCCTTTTGGCGACAGAATTGGTTGTATGGAACCTTATTTAATGAGGCCCCCATCGCCAAATCTTAGGTCCTCCATTTTACGTCTCTGACTTAACCTGTGGCCTACCCAAGATCTTTTAGCAACACGTAAAATGATATAATTGGATTTGACATTTTGTCAGGACCATTCTTGTAATGAAACATTTGATATAAGCTTGTCCCGGTTTAATTGATTTGCGTGAGATGTATTTCTCTAAACATTGCTCAACTCTTGGGCCCATAAATAAAGAGATGAGATGGCTCACCATATTATGCACTTCCAAGATTTCCATCCACATTGCCACCAGTGCGTTCTTGCACGCCTTGAGGTTAGACCAAAGTGAACTGTCTACGGGGTCAGATAATGTTTCACATTAGACATTGGAGCCATTGTGGAAGAATGTTATGAGGATGACCGCTTTTATCATTTTTTTAAGATGTGATTTGAGTTGAATTGATGTAATTCCTAATTTGGTTTATTAACGCATTGCTATTGTGTGGATAATTAGTATGGGGTTTTTTTCTTCTTTTTTTTTACTTTTTACTTTTTGCTTTTCCGTCCCTTGTAAAATTATGGAATGATTTAATTATCATATTTTATGTTAATGATTTTAATATGTTATTAATACTGTCTTATATTAGAACGTTGTTATATTGAAAAGTTGATTAATTTCAGCTAAACCAATACAAAAAAGAAATGAATCTATAAAATTAGATTTGACAATTAATGACATTTATATGCAGCCATTTTTTTTTTGTATTAATGTTAGCAAGGTTGAAAGGTTTATTTGATTGTATTTTTTGTAATTTTAATGCATTTTCATGTATGTAGAGTGATTTGTGAGGTAGTTGAATTGATTGTGGTTTGAAAGTTAATTTTATTCATTATTGTGTGTATTTTATTGTAGCTGTATCAAGCTCATCACCCCAGTGAACTCTCACTAGATGTTGTACAGTTAGCTCCTGTGAAAGGTCAACCTATATTCAAAACATTGTGGGACTGGTGGAGATGGAGCAGCTCGTAAAATTAAAAAGTGCAGTTGACACTGCTACAGAAGTTGAAGCTTCTTGCAGTTTTGATGATGGTGTACTGGTGGATGCAGGTGCTGGAGGTGGTGCTGATTTGTGTGCATGCAATGAATGAGCCTCATGCATTTCTTTGTGTGGTGCTTGTGTGATTTCCAATAGACATCATCCACATCCTTGCAATGGATTCTCACTAGTTGTTTTCTCATTAATGATGTTCCCAGTCTTTGTGATAGGACATTGGAAGGGGGAAACAATTGACACTTAAAATTAAGGATGACAGGTAATCTGGTGTTTGGCGATTAACCTCTCCCATTTCTTAAATCTAGCATCTCCCTTGGCTACCCATTTGAGGCATCGCCTACACATGACTTGCATCATGGAAATATCGGGACTGGGTAATATAGGGGGCTGCGCAGTTGGCACTGTGGCTGAACTTGAGGATTCATTTGCAGTTGGTGATGTTTTTGCACTGGTGGATGGAGGTGCTGCAGGTGGTGTTGATCTCTGTCTATGCAAGGAAAGGGACCCATGGAATTTTCTTTTGTAATGTGCGTGTGATTTCTGATAGTTGTCCTCAACGTCATCCCAGTGGACTCACACTAGATGATTAATCATAATAGATGTCCCCAGGCTTTGAGACGGAACAGTGGAGGACCTACGGCAAAGAGCTTTGTTGCTGAATGTGCAAAATGCCCCCTCTGCCTCTTTTTTGGAACAGTGTTCTTTGAATTTAAGAAGCACCAACTGTCAGCATTGGTTTTCATCCCAATTGCTTTCTTCCTGGGTGTCAATGGATTGAATACCCAACCGATAACGTCATCACTGCTGGTTCTCTCGTGGTTGGGCATTTTAGAATGTCCAACTAGGGAGGAATAAGTAAAACAATGAAAATGACAACACTAAAAAGACAATGGGGATCATTACGAGTTTGGAGGCAGCCATGGCGCTATTAGCGCCATGGCTGCCTGCAAATCCGGGTCCGGTCTGGCTGAATGGGGACTTACCGGGATATTCCGACCTGTGCGGACCCGGTGAGTCTCCATTCAGTTTACCATTCCCCATTCCCATAGGGCTCAATGGGAATGGGGAATGCGCTAACAACGGGCCCGCAAATTGCGGGCCCGTTATTAGCTCCAAGGTCCCTTAACGGGTCCCGTAAAGAACGACTGTTCAGACCAGCTGTTCCTCCTGGGACCCGCTAAGGGACCTCGGAATAGGACGGTAAGGGTTTACCAGCACCAGTCTCCTTACTGGTGCTGGTTAACCCTTACAGACCACCTCGTAATGAGGCCCAATGCCTCTATATTGTCAACTATCTGTAGTGGTGTTTATTTCATTTTTTTAATGAAGAACTAGTGTTTCTACCTGCATGCTTATTTTCTATCTCTTGTTCTCAAGTTGTTTTGTCCCACCCTATTCTCTCTTGTTTTCCAAGTTTACTTAACCTTCCCCATCCTCTGTCCTGCAACCACCCAGTATAATGTCCTTTGTTATTCTTACCCAGTTTATATGTCCCTGTTTCTTTCTTATATAGTATAAGAAGTATTTTCTTATACTATCTTATGTTGTTGTATGTTTTTTTTTTAAATCCAAGTTGGAATTTTTTTTTCTCCCAAGGATTAGTATCTGTAAAGAGAACAACAGTGTTGTATGCACACATGTTGTATTTTATATAGTGCCTATGATGCACTGTATGCAAAATATGAGGGTAAAAAAACATATGTATTAAATTTTGTTTATTAACCTATGTGTGTTCTTGAACTGAGTTTGTTTTCTTTTTTCAGACAGAAGTATCTTATTTCTTTTTTAAACATAGATCAATAACCACAGCTACGATTTTGTCCAAAGGGATGTTGGATTTTGGAGTAGCAGGTAACCACAGCAATGTTTAGGGGGGATACTAGCTGTGGATTCAATCTATTATACCCATGGCGATCCAGAAAAACAGACACCCCTTGATCACGGGGAAATGTACTATGTTGGCCGAAGACCAACCGTCTCATGCTCTTAGTGTTAGTAATACATAATCATAAGCTTAACCGAAGTGCGGCCATTTTAAGGTGACGGAAATCGCCATCTTGTTTTCTCTAACATTTGCTTATTGCTTTCTGTTCTAAATGCTTCGCTGAAATGATATTCTGCTTTACCAGTGTGCAATGCAAGGCCAATGGAAATATGCTGAAACATAACGTAGCAACCCTGATAGAAATATCAGGTCTCCTCACGCACGCTATCCTTGAAAGAGGGCAGCGAGTCATCTTAATCAGCCCACAGGTGCCAGTGTGTCTCGAAAACACAGTGAAAATACTCAGAACGAACATTAAATTGCTTGAATTATGTTCTTCTTTGCGGCCCCCCTTCTCGAACCATGTAGAGTCCTGGAGAGCGAGTTGACCCCCAGGGCCCAAATAGAAACTAGGAGATAGGAAGGCCTGGAATGTGGCTCTCTCACCCACATGCAACTTGCTAGCGAGGACAGAAGCATTCTTTTCTTTTCAACAGAGACTTATGTCTACAGCCTTACAAAATTGCAAACTGTTGCTAAAACAAATGTTTGAGGTGTCATACTCGTCACGATTGTCAATCATCGTGCTCAGTTCAAAGGTGATGTGCAAGGGGCGATTTTTGATGTGACACTACTGATTGTAAGATGTTAGTTTTGTATATATGTAACTGATGTATGTGTCTCGCGCTCTTGCGTCTCCCGAGGTCTGTTAGACACACGTCGCGGGGCGTGAGACTATTTACTTTGCAATAAACCCTAGCTTTTGGGAATACAACCTCGTGTCTGGCGTATCAATTCATGTGTGGTGACTGTGCCTTGTTTCGACATTCGAGGGTCCCTCTAGGGGCCCCTTCAGTAATGTGCAAAAAGTACCCTCTTTTCATGTACTATTGTTACTGTCTGTTTTGTTACTAGAGTTTTATACTGAGTTTATGAAAAGAAACACACACAATCTTATAGCCGAGGCTTCAAAACATGGGGTGTCATTGGATTTTGTTGTAGCCGCTCCCATACTAAATCTTTGCAAAAACAAATTCAATGTGGAACAAATATTTAAGATGCATTGTGTGTAGTTTCTGTAAACAGTTATAGTAACATTTTAAATACTTTGTGTACATTAATAATACATATAAGTATACATATTTGAAAAAGGTAAATAAGTATGTAATCACAGTTATTTGGAGGATGTGGTTGTTTGTTTGTTTGTGTGTTTGTTTGTGTATTTATTTTATTTATATAGCGCACCTGACCCAGGGGTATCTGCCGCTTTTAGAAGAATGGTTACATGTACACAGCAAACAGTCTGGCAAAACATAGATTACATACAACCTTGAAAAGGATTCAAAAAATACATAGAGGTTATAAGGTATTATACAACCATGAAGTATAGTTGAATACAGAAGGTGACAGTTATGGTAGGAGCCGTGTGGAATGACAGGGAAGTTGGGAACATACTAAGAAGGATAGACACCAATGAGGTAGTTACAATAAGAGCGGTAGGAGTGTTTCAGTCCAGTGGGTAGGTAAGGGTTGGAATAGGTAACGGTCACGTTGGAAGCTAGTGGTGGTTGGTTAGTTCTTGCTCAGAATCCAGGAGATAACACTTTTCCTGAAGATATCAAATGCTTATATGGCCCTGATGTCAGAAGGGAAGGAGTTCCATAGTTGGGACGGCAGTACTGGAAAACTAGATCCACCAGCTCTTTTTAGATTGTACCTTGGGGCCGTGAGGCAAGAGGTGTCAGTGGATCTGGTGATTCGTGTGGTGGATCTCAAGGTGAATTTTTCATTAAGGTAAGAGGGGGGCTGTATAGTTCAGCGCTTTGAAAGTGAGGCATAAGATTTTGAGTGCAATCTTTTTGTTTACAGAAAGCCCTTTGTGTTGTTTCCTTGTAGCTGAAATATGTTCATTTCTGGGTATGTTTTGGGCAGCTCTGAGTGCATTGTTCTGCAGAGTCTGAAGTTTATTGATTACTGTTTTGTTGGTACCTAAGTAGATCCTATTACAGTAGTCCAGTTTGGAGCCTATAAGAGTTCTGGGTAGAGTGATGCAACTTTCTGAAGACAGCAAGCTACAAGCTCTTATCAGTTTGCCTGTTTAGGCAGTGGCTGAAGCGGTCATATTTACTTGTTGCTAAGGTTGGATGTGGCATCAAAGAAGAAGCTGAGTGTTTTTACAGCTTTAGTGATTGTGATGTTGTTCCCATCTATGTTAAAAGTGTTGTAATTGGGGCTTACTTTGTTTAAATTAGCTGTGGAAACTACTAGCAAAAGTTCTGTTTTATCATCATTCAGGCATAGGCCAAGGATGGCCATCGATGCCTGAATGATGGTGTAGATTTCATTCACATGATGTACATCTGTGTTGTAGATGCCTGTAAGGGGTAGAATTATCTGGGTATCATCTGCATAGTTAGTGTTGGTGACACCCAGACGATCCAGCACATCAAATAGTGGCTTTGTAAATATGTTATACAAAGTGGGCGAGACGCATGAGCCTTGGGGCACACCGCAGGTGCTTGGTATGGGGTCAGCTGCTGCGGTGGGTGAGAAGACTTACATGGTCCTATTGTCTATGAATGATTGTATCCATGCAATGGCAGACTTAGAGAAGTAAGTAGATGTCACCAGATGATCACATAGTACCTTATGATCAACCAGGTCAAACGCCGCTGACGGATAAAGATATCTTTAAGGTCATCAATCTGACTTTTTAGGTCAAGGGTCGGTTTCTGTCTGGTGTTGTGGTCTAAAGCCGGATTGTCGGGATCCCAAGAGTTTGTTGCCCTCAAGGTAGTCCTGGATTTGCAGATATGCAACCCTATCCAAGATCTTTAGCAAAATAAGGACCGTGGTAATCGGTCCGTGGTTCGTGGGGATGGTGGGGTATAATGTTTGTTTTTTAAGAAGTAGTAGTACCCAGGATTCCTTCAGATTATTTGGTACTATGCCATTAGAGAAAGATGCATTTATAAGTTTGGTAATGAATGGTGCCAGGTCTCTGGCCACATCCTTAATAATCTGAGCTGTTACCCTGGCAATTGGAAGGTTTCAAGGAGGCTATGATTTTTTGTACTTCAGGTATTAATACATTTGAGAATTTGAAGCAGGGAGGCTGCGAGGATGGTGGTAGGTGGTGGTTTTCGACTTCAGTAGGAGTCAAGGTGGAAGCTTGGTTGGTAAGTAGTCTGAGTTTGCCCGCTATTTTAGTCTGTAGACTAGCAATTTTTTTAGATAGGGCATTTTGGGTGTTCGTACACCAAAGTTTGTCTTTTAGGCAAGTGTCCGTAGGTGGGTTGGGCGTCTCCAAAAGTTTCTGAGTTGGCTGGCACAGCGTTGTCAGCTTTGGCGTGTTTCAGAGAATCGTGTTTGCTAAGGTGGGCACGGTTGGTGGTCGGGAGACCATTGGTCTTGTAGTTCAATGTGTTGTTAGGGGAGTGTCGTGAATGGATTCTGTTAGAGGCAGGCTGAAAGTGTGAGAGTAACCTGGTGCAAAGTCTTACATTTCTTAGCTTAGGGCTAGGGCATGTTTCCAGTAGGTCTTAAGAGCGGCTTATAGTGCTCCTAATAGTGGTGGGATTAGGTGTCATCACCTTATTGTTCGTCAGAGTGTCTATGTGTAATTTGGGTAGGAATGTCATGGGTTTGAATATGGCATCTGGGGTGAAGGTGAATGGTGGTAGGAATGGGGTAGCATAATTCTGCGGTCAATATTTTTAGTGGGGAACATGTTGATGCTCAACTGAAGTTCGATCAGTATGAACCAGTGAGCAATTAATATGAGAGCAGATGATAATCGTGGTGTGGTGAATGTGATATGCATAGTGCGGGAAGATGAGCACAGAGGTACTCGGCACAGGCACTATGAGCAGCGGAGGCTCAACGAGTGTATTGATCAGGTTGGTTGTGGGTTTTCTTTTTCTTTTAGTTAGAACACATGATATAGCTTCTTCTTTAGCCCAATTATCTGGATTTTTAATGTCCATGATTAGTTCTACACTTGCAATGTCCTTTTTCATAGCACAGTCTCTGGCTTCTCTAGCACAAGGGCTCAGTTAAAAAATTAGCATGCGACAAACAAACAATGGGCCTCATTCCAAGTTCGGAGGTAACCATGCCGCTATTTGCGGCATGGCTGCCTCCGCACTCGTCCAAACTCCGGCCTGGTGAATGGAGTAATTACCTGTCCATTCTGAGGTCGGAGGGACCGGAAATTCCCCATTCACCAGGGCCATTCCCCATTCTCATTTGAGCCCCCATAGGGCTCAATGGGTGGACGGCAATAATGGTACCGTAAATTATGGTACCATTATTGACCTCGGAGTCCCTTTGCGGGTCCCGTCCTTAACGCCTGCTAAAAGCAGACGTTAATGAAGGACCCACAAAGGGAACTCGTAGTAGGGCGGTAAGGGTTTAACGGCACCGGTCTCGTTACCGCCCTACTCGGAATGAGGCCCAATTCATTATTTTCCTCTTAGGAATTCACACATACTCAATTTCCCAGGTGATTCTCTATTCACCCCGGATCTCCCTCAGCCGGAAACAGATCACCTTTAACACAATGCATGTTGAATGTTCATGTATCCAATTTCTCGGGTGATTCATGGTTCACCCTGAATCACTCTTAGCCGGGCTCAGATCTGTGTTAACACAATATTTAATCAGTCTCCCTCGGCCGGGCTAGGACCAATTTAATTCACTCTAACACAAACTTGCTTTTCAACTGATCTCCCTCATTTATGCTTGGACCAGCTTTATCTACTTTGTCATCAACTTCCTTGGCAGTATCAACATCAAAGACTTTCTATTGCGCACAGGATTTTGCTTGGCCCGTCGCAGGACCACTTTGATGCACAGTTCTTTGCCACTCTATCGCTCATCTGTTGTTCAATTTTACTCGAGTTGGTTATCACATGCATTTCAAAACCTTGTTGCTTCAGTGCTCACATTACAATGTTGCTGTTTGCAACCTTGGCTTCAAAACAGACCAGTCTTGTATCAGTCTCCCCAACTCAAGGGCTGTGTTGATTTCACTGCTTTGTTGTAGGAGCTGAGGATCGAACCACGGCAGCAGGCCATTCTCCCTGTCTTGATTATAAATGCAAGAGGGCCCCAGGTTCCTCCGACACACAAACAAATATTCTTCAGCCTGGTTTCCTGGTCGTATGCTTTCTATTCTCGAGGTTTCATGAAAGTAATGGTTCCTTGTTGAACAGGTCAAGGGCACTTCCCTCCTTGCGATCCCATTCTGTTTTGCTGTCTTTCTCCTCATGTTAAACTGCCATCTTGGAACTGCTGTTTCCTTGTGTGCTTTTCCTCACTCATAGTGTGCTCTTGAGCTCTGCCTTTTATCTGTGTAAGGAAGTGTAATGAAAGTCAGGTGTACGTGATGGTCAGTAATTTCCTGACACAGCCTGACCATTCTATTTGGACATGTCAGGTATAAAGCATGGGTGTTAGTCCATTTTCTCTCATATCGAGCTGTTTGTGAGAAAGTGTTTGTGTTGTGAAGGGGGGAGTTGAGTTCCTAATTATCTTAACTGGTAGGATGGGGTAAAGGTGTTACAGACAAGGAGACACTGCATCTCTCCATCCCATGTCCCACTCCCACTCCCCTCAACCAGGTGATCCTCCCGCACTTGTCCAACCCCAGGAACTGGATTCAAGAGTGATGGCCATGTCCTGGCCACCTGAATGACAGACCCCCGGGGATTGGAAGGTGAGAAACCTTCAGATTTCTCACAGGAAGTACATTTCTAGAGTGTAAGATTATAAAAAGTATTGTTGTTAAAAATGTAGAAACACATTCTGTAGATAATGCAACAATACCTGTTATCAATAGTACTTTTGAAAATCTGCAATTTCAAATGGGAGATGTGCCAACTGAAAAAAGTAATGGAACCGAGAATGTTTTTCTTAGTAAGAAAAGAAAACTGTATCAAATGTGTTTGTAGCTAGTAAAACATTTTAAGATTTTTAGAAGAAAAGGCAGTCAATGTGCTATCAATTTGAAACAGAAGAATAAAAATATATAAAGGAAAATGTATCACTCTCAAGTTTTTACAAATCTTTGGAGAAGTATGAAACCAAAATCTGTATATGTAGTAAATAGTTTTTTGCGAAAGAAAAATAGTAGAAGTAATAATGAATAAAGCTTATCAAATACAAATATAGAAATAGTTGATCTACTTACGCATGACGACTTTTGTGAAGTGTTTGGTGGAGAGTGGAAACATTCTTCTCATATGCAGATTTTTTGATGAGGAGAGTTATATTCAAGGAAAGAATGTTAGCTAGCTATTGATGAGAGTGGAGCTATTGATGAGTGTGGACGTAGCTATGAAGTCCAAAATGGTGTGATTTCTAAAAAATAAGAAATTATAGTGTGTAATAATACAGAAATTGAAAGTTTAGGTCAGTCTAGAATAAAACCAAAGAAGCATTGTGAGGTATGGATGTGCAATTCTTTGTGCAATATTGATATGTTTTCTTGTATAGTCTTAAAGAGATTTTTGAAAGTGTTGCACAACAATGATAATATTCAAAGACAGATCAAGATTCTGCAAAGAATAGATGACTCTGAAGTTTGTGAAAACATTACTTCTGGGTCACTCTCTAGCTTGTCTTTATAAAAGTAGATGTAAGAATCAGTTTCATCATATACGGATGATGGCAGCACAGCATACTAAAATCAGATACGTTCTAGATAAACTGTATGATTGCAAAACAATAAGTATGTCTCTTGCAGTTTTAAATCAACTTTTAGTTTCTACAGTGGAAATAATAAAAATCATGCATTTAAAAGAGTATGGGCCTCATTACAACATAGGCGCACCTGTAATTAAGGGTGCTGGTATGGGACCGGCACCCTTCCTTACGGGATGCCCTATTAGGAGGTCCCCTTGCGGGACCCGGAACAGACGTCTGGTAAAACCAGAAGTCCTTTCTAGGTCCCATGAGGGGACCAAGGAACTAATACGGGCCCGTTATTATCTCCCTCCCCATTCCCATTGAGCCCTATGAGGGCTCAAATGGTAATGGGGATGGGTTCCTTCAACGACCCGGTATGGAGGTAGCCATGCCCTTACTAAGGGCATGGCATGGCTACCTCCATACTTGTAATGAGGCCCAATGTGTATGTGGATTAAACACTTACAGGAAGTGGAAATGATGATCCTATGCTTTCAAAGGATCAGATCTTTCAACAGTATAAAAGAAGTGTTGCAATGTTGAGAGTTGTCTTCTACTGAAAGACCTGGCATTGTTTGTGTATCTTGTCGACACACTTTTTATAAGTCTCAACTGCAACTAGTGTACATTGAGTAGAAAATTAAACACAATGTAGAAGATGTTTGGAAATAACGTTATCTGTATTTGTTTGTAGAAGGACTATTTGATACAAGAGAGGCCCTTTATGTTTGTAGACACTGTGTTGTGTTTTATAATCAAAGAAGTAATCATCCAAGAAGTGTTTTGAATGATATGGTAGTGCCTGACATCCATTCTGTGCTTCAGAAATTGAACATGTTTGAAGTGATTGCATTGCAAACTGTTCATCCTTTCCAAATCATTGTTAGATTTCAAATACAGATGTCCAATCTGCCTAAGAAATCATTAGTGCAAGGTATGAGAGGCAAAGTTGTGTATTTATGTCTCAATTCTGAAGAAAATGTGAACATTCTAGTAGTGAAGCATGACCTTGCAGATTCTTTGTTTGTTTTAGAAAATGGCATTGCCACTAAAGATAAGAGCATTTGGCAACAGCGTATAGATATTGTAAAAGAGAAAAAGGCATTGATGTTTCTATTGGAGCACAATGATTTATAAAAAGGCAGTCTGACTGTAGCAGACTTGTCTATGCTTGATGTTGAGTCAACACACAAAAGCAGTGAAGATCATTTTCAGCATCTATCTGTTGCAGAATGGGAATAGTTTGTATGAACATTAGACTATTCATCCTCTACACTCACGTGAACTCATGGGCGACAGTTTAGAATTGTATCAAATGAAAGCAACAAAGGTGCACCAATCAGTGTTTTGGAAAAGACATTGGAAGCCCATTGTTTCCCAATGCTTTTTCCAACTGGTAAAGGAGGGAGATTGGATTATTGGAAGGTGCAAATCTCTGCTTCAGAATATCAGTGTACAATAATGTATTCCGAAGATTCACGATTCTGCACCAATGTTGAAAATATTTTTCCTGTATTGTATGAAAGTACATTTTCAACATTATGTTCTGATGTTGCTCATAAACTTCAGACCTTAACTAGATTCTTTCTGCATGAAAGTTATTGCAACAGGTGAAAGAAAAAATGAGTTTTTAGAGGGTAAACTTACAAATACTCTTGCTACAATGAGAGGAACTAAAGTATACTGGTGTAGGAGACACTCTGAGCTTAGATGCATGATCAGACACTTTGGATCTCAAACTTGGTTAGTGATTTTGAGTTGCACTGAGTATGGTTGTGATGACACCACTCCTGGTTGTGTTCTGTGGATCCTGTAAGTTTGTCATGGTTTTTTCATCACACGTTTTTAGCCATGTTACACTTTATTTGTAATGAAGAAAATGTTCCATTAGGCACTGTGGAACATTTCTTTTGCAGGAAAGAGTACCAGGTATGTGGGGTTTTGCTTATACATATACAAATAAATACATATGCTATTGTGGATTAAAGATGCTCCTCTGTTTGGTAAGGAAAGTGAATTCTGTGTGATGGAGTTCATTGAAAAATATGTTACTTGTTCCATTCCTGCTCGTGAATGCTGATCTAAGAAACTAGATGGAAAGATTTCAAAAGCACTCATGTGGAAAGTACTGTCAGAGAAAATACAAAAGTAAAAACAAGTACTACACCAGTTGGTCAAGCAAATAGTTTAATATCATCTCTTCAACACCATGTTACGTATAAGTCACCAAGAAATACATATTATTTAAAAAGAAGTAAGGAATGCCAATTCATCAATTATTACAATCCTGTCATTGCTCAGCTATGGAATGCAAGTACTGGTGTACAGTTTATTGCTGATGATTCATCAGCTATTGCTCATTATGTTACAGCATACATGACAAAAGTTGAAAAGAGCAATGCAGCTGAATTATGGGCATAGTTATCAGCAGATAAAAGTCTCAGTCAGACACTTCTAAGCTTTGGTTTGTAGATGCGTTCTCATATAGAGTGTGGTAGCTACGAAGCTGCAGATCAGCTAACTAGTTTGCCTCTGTATGGACATAGAATTTATGTACTTTGGTTACGTCCTGGACCTGCTAGTACTAGAATTCGGGTACTGAAGCTTCTGAATGCAATTGAGCAGTTAGTTGAAGCAGTATCTGACAGTACAGAGATTCTGAAAACCAACCTGGTGATACATATTATACAAATTGATCTGAAGTATTGGAGGATCTTTGATTATATGAAGTAGCACAGTGCTACTCATATCGAAATCTTGACGCAAACAGTTACAGAGGACGGTTTAAAGTACATGGATGTAGTCGTTGTCTAGTGAGACATGAAAAGGAAAGTGTCATTAACCACATGAAACTGTCTTGCCAAACTGCAGAGAAAATGTAATAATTATATTTTTGTCTTTTGCAGTTGATCTTCCCCATGCGTGTAGTGAGTGACTTGTTTGGAGGTTTTGAACATTTTGAAAAATTATTTTTCTTAATGAAATATTCAAAATTTGAGCAGTAATGCGAGTTACTGGTGAAAGAACTATGTCGAGAAGAACTTTTGCAGGTTGAATTGGCAAAAGAGACTCCTGAGGGAAGTCAAGATTCTGCAGTAGGAAGTCAAAATCTGCTTGGTGAGCAAATTATTCAAACTGATGTTGAGCTTGCCATGGAGGAAATAGATGTGAATTGTAATAAAATTGTTAGTAAACTTAATGTACAGCAAAAATAAGTTTATTATAAAATGAAAGATAGGTTGTTACATGGCTTATAGCATGACAAGTGTTAATGTTCTTGTGTACAATACAAAACATATTGTATGTTACTGGAGAAGCAGGAACAGGTACATCTTGTTTTAATTAATGCAATACAAGCTATGATCCAAAATGAAATGGATTCCTCTTTGTCATGCATTGTAACATTTAATGTAGGAGGTTTTACTTTATAGTGTCTGTTGATGCAACTAGTGAAGCATGACAACAAACTAAATTATCGAAAACTAGTTTCAAGTGCAGCACAAGAAGTAGGAAAAGTTCTTAGAAAATTAAATACCTTGATTGTAGATGAAGTAAGTATGGTGTCTAACTTGATGCTAGTATTCATTCACTTGCGAATGCAAGAGGCTTTGAAGACTGACTACAATGTTTTGTTTGGAGGTAAAGATGCACTTGTACTTATTTTTGGAGACTTGTTTTTTAAATAGATTTTTTTTTCCTTCCAATAAGCCGTTTTGCTTCCTTTATAGCATGAGTAATGAATACATGTTATTGGTTGTGTACTAGTAATACAATCAGTATTCACCTGGTACCATAATGAAAACACATAAATAATGTTGTTTTTATGTTGTTTGTTATAAACTACTTTTCCTGTTCCATCCAACACTATATTTGTCTGTCAGTGTAAAATTCTAATTTAGGTGTGCCTGCATCCAGCACTGTATGTGTCTGTTTGTGTAAAATCTGAATTTAGATTTGCCTGCATCCAGCACGGTTTTGTCTGTTAGTGTAAAATTTGAATGTAGGTGTGCCTGCATACAGCACTGTATTAGGCTGCTAGTGTACAATTCAAATTTAGGTGTACCTGCATCCAGCACTGTATTTGTCTTGGTGCTCCCATCACCCACTTGCCACTGTGTATCTGGTTCAGAATAGTGCATTTCAGCACCACCCCGCTCCTCTCTCACCTTCTCTCTACCTCTCAATTCCTCCTGTTGCTCTGAGATTGCACTCCCCATCTCCCTAGTCCACTCAAACTGCTACACCATCACCTACCCTCCCTCACTCACACAATATGGACAGAAAAAAGAATAAAAAATATATCTTTGGTGCAAACTCTTGCCTCCTAATTGCAGACCCCTATGTCAGTGTATGTGCAAGAGAAATCTTCACTGACATCCTCTTCTCTGTCCCTTCTCCTGACCTATGGACCCCCCACCTCACTGCCACTCTCCCTCCCACCTTACTCTTCCACAATCATTAATGGCAGTACAAAGTGGGACGCTGTCCTTACAGGCTTCCTCTCCTCCTGCTGCTGCATCAATTTCTACCTCACGGGAATAGTATTGGTTCAAGGCACCCAGGCCAACCTCTTTCTCTTTGAATGGATCCTGCCTTCTCTCATCAATTTCCTTCCTACCCCTGGCTCTCCCATTTCTACACCCTCTGCTCCACAACCTCTGACAGAAGCCCCTCTCCACTACACTCCGCCTCAAGAAATATTGAAAGGCAGTGACCATCTCCACCTGGAAACCCTCAACTCACATGCAGCCATCAAACACTCTGCTGACATTTATTTATTTGCATTTATAGTCATCTGTCTTTTCCTTGAAGACACTGACCTGGACAACCATGCACTCACTGAAACTTGGTTCAATGGCAGCAAAGTTACTTTCTTTGACTATCTTCTTTCCGATGGCTTTAAGATCACCTCAAAGCCTTGACCTCACCATGCTGGCTGAGGGGTTGCCTTAATCTTCCCAGAGTGGATTCCTTCTTCTATCCTACCCACTCAGTCCTATTTGTCCTATTCGTCCTTTGAGAGCCTAGTATGCAAATTGGTTATCTCTCCTTCTACCACCTTAACCATTGCTACCATCTACTGGCCTCCAGGCACTTCTTCTCTGTTACTCTCCAAGTGGGCGGACCTCTGTTCCTCCCTACTATCAACCACCTCCAACCTGCTACTTCTAGGTGACTTCAACTTCCACCTAGACTCCCCCTGCACAGCAACCACTCTCGTCACTGACCTCTGTTCCTCCCTATCCCTCTCCTTTCTTCCCTCTGGCCCTTCCCACTCTGCTGGACATATGCTAGATGCCATCATCCTCTCCAACTTCACTCTCTTCTCTTCTGGTCACCCCTCTTTCATGGTCTGACCACTCTCTCCTCTCCACTCATTTGGGCCCCTATTTCCCTATGACAACTCCTCATAAAACACTGCCAATCTTGTTCACAAACATCTGTCCGGTGAAACGAGTGTCAGCTGCCACCTTTGCTTCCACCTTCATTCCCCCATGCCCATCCAACCCCAACCCCAATTCTACCACTGATTCTACCCCCAGCAACCTCTATCTGTCCATTACCAACACTCTTGACATCCTTGCCCTAGTCATGAGGATCCATTTGAAACCTACCTCTAAGTGTAACACGTGGTATGACTCTGAACTTGCAGACCAACAACATAAGTGTAGAGTTGCAGAAAGGAAGTGGCAAACTTCAGGTTCACCCTATGGCAAACTGACCAACTGGCCTGCCGCTTGATCCAGAGACACTACAGACTCTCCATCCGTGCCAAAAAAACACAGCTGAACTTTTCAAAATCTGCAGGAAACTTGCCAACCATCTGCAGTATCCTCCGCCCCTACTCATTCTTGGGCCCATTGCAATTCACTTGCCTCTCTCTTCATTTCCAAATCCCAAGACATAGTGAACAGCCTTGTCACACAGACTTCCAACACACACACCCCATGTGGCTCCCCTCACCACCCACCCTCCTCCTTTCTCCTTCTCCTCCTTCCATCCTGTCTCCTCTGATGAAGTCATCAAAGTTGTTAACTCAACTAAAGTCTCTTCCAAACATGTTGCAGCATGCTCTTCCAGAACCATCAAGGACAACATTTCCTCTCTCACTCCTGCTGCTCCTGATCTCTGCAACCATTCCTTTGCTACTGGTTCTTTTCCATCCTCCCTCAAGCACTCCCCTGTGCACCTCCTCCTTAAAAAAAACCTCTGCAGACCATTCATGCCCAGCACACTACTGACCCATCTCAATCACCCCCTTCCTAGGGAAATTGCTTGAGAAATTGGCTCTCCCTCAAAACAACTCATATATCGAATTTGTGGGTGGACTACACGGCCACCAGCCTAGATTCAGAGCATCCAGAGGCACGAAAACTGCTCCTCTGAACACCTGTGAAGAACTGCTTGCATCCGTTGATTGCCGCCCCCTTTCTGTCCTCATCCTCCTTGATCTCTCTTTGGCATTTGACACAGTGAACCATTCCATCCTCATAAAAATCATGATACCCTTGGTATTTCCGATCGGGCACTGGACTGGCTCACCTCCTTCCTTACCGACCATTCCTCCAACACCATTCTCGGCCCTTTCTTCTCTCCTACTTCCTCCTCCACATGTGGCATCCCCAGGGCTTCATTCTCTTACCCTCCCTGGCTTTTTAACATATATCTCTTTCTGCTGACACGCCCTATTTCCTCCTTCTCCCCCAACTTCCAGTGCTACATAACTCTTCTTTAAACTTCCTGCTGATGCCCTTGGACTTTCCTTCATCCCTGACTGGCTCGCTGTCATCCAGGCCTGGTGCACTGCTAATGACCTCTGGCTCAATGTCAGCAAAACAGAGATTCTCCCTATTGGGTCCCCTGCACCCTACTTCTTCCCTTGACTCTGGCAATCGTCCATGGGCACTACCTCCCCCCACCTCTGTAACCAGGAATCTTGAATTCATCTTCAACTCCTCCCTTTCTTTCATCCCTCATATTCAGGACTTATTTCTCAAAGGAACTCTACCCTTCCTCACCTTCCCCCAGAGACTCAATGTTACCTGTGCTCTGGTTCTCTCCATGCTAGTCTATTTCAATAGCCTCCTCCTCATTCTCCCTGCATCCACCCTGCATCCCCTCCAGCTAAACCAGAATAGGGCAGCAAGACGCACATATTAAATTCAAATCTCTTTGATATGATATTTTATTTGTATTGCGCCCATACACAAGTGTGTTCAGAGCATGATTCAGTGCAATACCCTGTATCATCCACAAGGCTATCTGGGTCCAGGGACCACTCTATCTTCAAAACTTCCTGACTAAATACTCCCCTTCTAGACACCTCAGTGCCTCTGGCACCAACTCCCTGCATGTGAAGCAGTTTGCTAAACAGAGAGCTGGTGGTTGTTCAGTTTCCTCCGCGGGCTCCCTCCTTTGGATTAGCCTCCCACTCCCTCTGCGTCTTTAGCAGGACCTCCTTATGTTCCGGAAAAGCAAAATTTTGGAGAGGTTTGGTCCAGGGGGGGCAAAGTTATAGGGGGGGTCCCAAAACTTTTGTTTTTTCCCATAGACATAATGGGAAAAAACTTTGTGCATGCCTACAGCCCAAACCGCTGGACGGATTTACACCAAATTTGCGGCAGGAGCGGGGGCTTGGTCCCGAATGTGTGCTTTTGCAAATTTGATGTAAATCCGTCCAGTAGTTTTTTTTTAAAATGACCAAAATGTAAGGCAAAAAAAATAGTGATATCTCTGTTTGCTTCGCGGACGGACTTCCCGGTTCGGTCCGCGGACAGTGCCCTGATTGGCCGAGCGGCTTGCGCGATGTCCGCGGACATGCAACGTTTTCGCTGATTGGACGGCGTGGTGCGTGAAGCGCGTCAGATTTTCTGTAGCCCCCACCATCTTGCATTTGCGGACGACCGCGGACAGCGTGGTGAAACTTGGATTAAAAATTGTATTTAGTGGAGTGTGTTGGTGTGAAAGAGTGTTTGGTGAGGGTGGGGGAGTATGAGATAGGTTCAATGTTCTGTTTTTTTTATGTGCTAGACACTTTTGTTGTGTTCGATTTGTCTGCAGACAACACGGCTGTTCTGAAATGTTCTATATAAACTAAATGGTGGGGTGTTCTGAGGACGGAGTATGTGTCCGTTTTGTTCGCAAAGCAAGCTAAAATTGAGCTATGAACACTCACAGTGTCCTTAAATGTTCGTACTTAAAGAAAATGGGGGTGTCCTGAGGACGCTGTCCGTATTGTACTCTGGCAAGGTGAATGTGTTCTAAGAACACTCGCAGTGTCCTGAAATGCTCTGATTACTTACTGGTAAGCTTCATTACTCCTAGTCCTACTCTTCCTCGTTACAGTAATAACGACCCTCCTCATCCTCCCTGCGGGGAAGGTCCCATGCTCCGGCTTGGTAATATGAAACTGAGTGATGTGGATGTGGGGGAGGAGTTATAGGAATTTAAAGAAATAAAAGAAGGTCCTGTGTCGGAGGCAGGGGCCTCATGAAGTAAGTACTGGGACGAGGAAGAGTGGATGTGGAGATAATGTTTGCAATTAAACAAAATGGGGGTGTTCTGAGAACGCTGTTCATATTGTTCGTTGTCAGGTTGAAAGTGTTCTAAGAACCCTCCTTATGTCTGTTGACATTGCAATTTCCTATGGGCCTTATCCGACTTTTTGTCCACTAAACAAATGATAAATCAGGCTGCTGTGCGCCGACATTATGTGATAATCCTATCACTTGCCCCATCGACCTGGCTGACCTGCTTTTGCGACACTAAATCATATCTCCTGCCCCTAAGCCTGACATTATCAAAGCATCCATATTCCCCGTCTCTCTCCGTGACGTTACAGGGTGCGTAGGCAAACGCGCCCAGTCATCTCCAGTACTACGCGACTTTACACAGAACCCAGAAAACAACAAAGATCATCTCACAACACAGTGCGCCACAATTCGGAATATGAAACTGTGATTTAAAAGCAAACAGCAAGATTGTACATTTCGTAAAATACTTTTATTTGACATCAAATGTTTAGAGAATATTCAGCGATTTGCATTTGTCTTTGCTGTCGATCCACAAAAGTTCATCTTGAGTCACGCGCTGTTCCTTTGCGGCACACAGGGTGTTGGTTTATGATAAAAGAAGCACTATGGTCGCACTGATAATTGGAAGGCTGTTCCAACAACGATGAATTAGACCACCATAATGGTTGGTATGTTGCTTCTAGCCACTAGTACCGCGTAAGGCCCAGTCGTCTCCAGTCCTACGCGACTTTACACAGAACCCGGAAAACAACACAGATCATCTCACAACACAGCGCACCACAATTCGGAATATGAAACTGTGATTTAAAAGCAAACAGCAAGATTGTACATTTCGTAAAGTACTTTTATTTGACATCAAATGTTTAGAGAATATTCAGCGATTTGCATTTGTCTTTGCTGTCGATCCGCAACAGTTCATCTTGAGTCACGCGCTGTTCCTTTGCGGTACACAGGGTGTATGTATATGATAAAAGAAGTACTATGGTCGCACTTATAATCGGAAGGCTGTTCCAACAACGAGGCATTAGACCACCATAATGGTTGGTATGTTGCTTCTAGCTGCTAGTACCGCGTAAGGGCATATTGGTCCTTGGCGATTGTCCGATAAAATGGTGAGGGTCATGAAGTTGTTTAGAAGTAGCTGCACCTGGCAGTTAAAAAATCCGTCGGCCGGGGTCTGAAAATCATGGCATTGATAGTAGGGCAGGATGTACCTGTTTTAAAAACATAAATTAGTCTCACGAGCCGATCTTCATTAAAAATATTCATTTTATTTATTAGGGCATGAAACTATTTGCTAGCGAGGATAGTGCAACGGAGTATGTTAACTTATTCCCACTAACCCACCCTCTCTCCTCTGCCTTTTTCAGAGCCGTCTGAGCGCCGGGGGACCACTTCGGCGGTGATAGTGCATGGTACAAAACAATATGCCACTTAGAGCGAAAAGTACAACTTAACCGGGCTTTAACGCCACGCTATTGTTATTATATTCTGGTATAAAATAATCTAAAGGGTTACTTACATTATATTGGCATTTTCCATTGTCTACGCGTAATGCAGTCCCTAAATACGACTCCGTCTGTGCCAACGATCTTTCTCATAATGATATAATATATAAAAGCGGTTTCGTTTCAGAAATTTCATCCTTATTGTCTCTTATGTTTTTGCACCCCTCCTTCAAAAGAAGTCTTTTGTCACGATCCCTGTCTGTCAAGGTAAAAAAACAATAGAACCTTATAGTGCGAGTCGTGGGCCACTCCGGCCTGCGAGCAAAAAATGGAAGCAGCTGACCTTCACTGTGAACCAGCATAAATTCTTACTTTGCAACATTCTGTGTAAAGCCATCCCTGAGAAATTGCTTTTTACACTCCATCTTTGTATATTGTCTGCGTGCTAATGAAAAAAGTGTGTTAAAGGGAGTTTATGGTTAACTTGCGCTACTAAAAACCTATGAAATTCAGTAAAAAAACGTTTTTAACGGGACGTTATGGTTAAGTTGCGCAACTAAAAACCTATGAAATTCAGTGAAAAAACTTTGTTAAAGGGACGTTATGGTTCCAAGTAAAATCGAAAAACCCCTGAAATTAGCCAGTTGTGGTAAGCTAAGCAACCATAACTCACGCCACCACCGTGCACTGCTAAGCCTAACACCCAGGACGTCAAAGATGACATCACATATGCACATATGTAGACACAGAGTTGTATATTTTGTTTGTATATTATTATTTGTAGCCGCGGCTACAGCCTTATCCAATTATTTCCAGGATTTTGCTTGCACGACTAAGTCCAGCATCGACTGGAGTGCTTTTATTCATGGTTAAACAGCTTCCTCTGTTAAGAGTGTAACCGCAGCTACAGACACCAATTGGGGGGTTTTGATTACTGAAACTGCATAAAATAAATTACAATTGATATTGCAATATATTGTTTGCAGTTTGTGTTCAATTTGGTTTATTTTGGTAACTTAAAGGGTGGCCCTATAATGGGTTGTTTTGGGGAGGGGGTAAAACAGGGGACGAAAACACATAAGGGTGAAGCATATAACAAAGGGAAATAAAATAAAAAGAAACATTTTTATTTTTATTTTTAAGGTGGAAAATAATTACCACTAAAAAAAGAAAACCAAGCATGACAGGTAATCTGATGTTCAGCGATTAACTTTTGCTCAATTGCACAATGTGTGTGCACTTTTTCATACTCATCATCAACATCATCGTAGTGGACTCACACTAGATGATTAATCGTAAATAATAGATGTTCCCAAGCTTTAATATGGTACATTGAAAGGCCCAAAGCATAGAGCTTTGTTGCAGAATGTGCAAGTACCTCTTCTGCCCCTTTTATAGAACAGTGTTGAATGGCTTGAAAGAAGCGTCAACTGTCAACAGTGGTTTTCATCCCAGTTGCCTACTTCCTCGGTGGCGATGGACGCGGAACCCAAATGATAACGCCATCATCACTGCTGCTACTCTTGTGATCTGATATGTTGCAATATCGAACTGGGGAGGAATATGTAAAATAATAAAAAATACAACACGTAAAAGACAATGCCTCAACAAAATGAATGTTTTTTTTTTGTAAAAAGAGAAAAAAAAGGAAAACAAACAATAGACAAACTGGACAAATAACAAGACAAAAGAAAAAAGGATTAGGGGAAAACTGGCTAAAAAGGATGAAGAATTTAAGGGGTAAAGTGCCAAAAGTGCATGCTCTTACTCAGGAACTGTTTCACTATCAAGTACAGAAAGCAACAATAAATTTAAAGTTATTTTTTGTTGGTGTGGTGATTATTCGCGACTACAGACTGCCGTACCCGCTGATTGGACAGTGTTGTATGCACAGATGTTGACGTATGTCATGGGCATAGCCGCGTCAATAGATTGCAACATGTGATTAGTTTGTTAGTTGACACAAGTAAAGGTCACGTCTAGACGCAGAGCCGCTGCACATCATATGATAGGCTGGTGCATCATGCGCGATGATGCATAGCCGTATTAAAGGAGTTTGACATCCTATTTTCTTGTTTCACACACACGGGTTACGTCAAATGGCATGGGCATACACGCGTGAACACATTGCAATGTGTGATTGAATCATGTGTTGACACACATAAAAGTCACATGTAGGTGCGGAGCTGCAGCACGTGATATGATTGGCTGGTGCATTAGACGCAAATATGCATAGCTAAGTTTAAGGAGGTTGATGTCCTATTGGCTCATTTCATGCATCCTTGGTAGACACGGCTATACAACATTTAAAAAAATATATTTGTATATACATTCAGTGGAAAAACTTTGTTAAAGGGACATTATAGTTACTTTGCACTGGTAACAAACAAGCTATATTATGGTTACAAGTAAAACCGAAAAACCCCAGAAATTTGCCAGTTATGGTAAGCTAAGCAACCATAACTTGCACCACCTCCATGCACTGTCAAGACTATCACCCATGACATCAAAGATGACATCACAAATGTCATTGATGACATCACTGATGACATCACATGTCAGGCTCCTTCTTTTTTGTTCACTGACATATCTAGGCCAGATGGTTTTCTTCAGTGATAGTCAGAAACAAAACATTCGAAAGGTACAGTATTTGAAGACATTCCCTTCTCATATGTTCTTAAAGTACTTTCCTTATGGTTCAGTCGCATCTTCTGATGCATATACATAGGGGAAGAAGCAGTCCTGAAACACAGCTATCATTTCTGTACATCAAGATAACCATTTAGGTTATGAGCAGTTTCTGATGATACTGCTTCTCTTTGGGTTACTTTATATTCCCTCTATATGCCATTGATATGTATGCATTGTGGTCTCTTTATGTTTAGATTTTAGCAGTACAAGTGTGCAGTAAGTGATGCATTATTAGCTAGTTATTACATGTTGCACAGTATGCAAAAGTCTGATACGGAAGCATTCACCATGTTACTATCCAACATTAGAATATTATAAATATGTCACCTCGGTGGTGCATGCTGCAGGCAATGTATTAGTAGGTTACTGTACCAGAAAGAACACTTTAATGGAACATTGTTTATATCATACATTCTATAGTGAAGTACGTAGTTCATGATATATCTCACAATCACACCACACACTTTTTTGCCAACATGATACTCACAACCCCTTGAAGGGACTTTTCATGAAAAGTAACTGCACATGTGATGTCATCAGTGATGTCATCAATGACATTTGTGATATCATGGGTGTTAGTCTTAGCAGTGCACTGTGGTGGTGCAAGTTATGGTTGCTTAAGTTACCATAACTGGTACATTTCTGGGGGTTTTCTGTTTTACTTGTAACCATATGGATAGGTTGTTATTGGTGCAAAGTAACTATAACGGCCCTTTAACAACATTGTTGCACTGAATTTGATAGGTTTTTATTAGTGCAACTTGACCATAATGTCCCTTTAACAAAGCTTTTTCACAGAATTTCATAGGTATTTACCAGGATACCCTTAATTTGTATAGGTGTAACATACAACATACAGAACCCCTTCTATCCATGCTGATAACCTTAGGGTTCGCGGGTAGCCTCCTCACTGCCCAATCGCGCAGGGTTTGTTTCACATTATGGTAGCATGCAGCAAAGAAACTGTGCAGCTTTAAAGACCAACACATAAGTGAATGGTAGGTCTACAAACTCTGTACTTATAAAAGTAGTGTGCAACATAATGGAATGCACCAAGCCAGAATAAAAACCTGTGCTTTCAACAGTATTACCTCAATGCTGCATTATATACAAACTGAGAAGCAACTGTCAGTGGGACAAGTGCAAAGTACTGACATTAGAACTGTACTGCAAAGTGGTAAGTACACTATGTTTTTTTTCCTATAGCTATGCAGTTCGTTCTGTGTACAATGCTAGTAAAAGTAATTTCTCTTTTTTTACACAGAAATGGCAAGCTCCCTGGGGTGGCTTGAGAAGAAATTCCCTTGTGATGAAATGAGTGAAGACAGTAACTCCAATGGTACACAGTGTAGTTTGAAAAGTAAGAGAACTAATACATATTGCTTCACATGTGCCTGAGACACATTTTTTTTTTAACAGTGCATAGGGAAAATGAAGAGAATGAACAGTTTTGGTGACTTAAAAGAATTTGTACAGAGACATATAATGGACAATATTAAATACCACTTCCCCTCCTGCACCTGTACCCCTTCCCCCTGTCCCAGCCAACCTTATCCACAAATTCCCTGAAAGCAAAGATGTTATGATGAGACCTCAATCCCTTCCTCCCTAATAACCGACCTGTGGAAAACTCCAATTTATCTGTATATGTTTCGATTTATGCTACCCCTTCCCTTTCCTAATTGTATGTATTTATATATGTAAATAAAGTTCTATGTTTGTATTGTTGCTGTTTGTGTGTATTTTCTTTTTAAAAACCCTGTTAGGAGTCTGTGGAGCAGGGGACTGTCAGGGATGTCCGGAATTAATCAAAATGGAGTCTGCATTCAAAATGGAGGTGTCCATAGGACTGCGCTCATATCTGCATGTCCGCAGAGTTGTGAGGTATGTTTAATTAGTTTGGGGACCCCACCCCTGTCCTGCGTACACCTGGACGCACGTGCTTCACCTTCCTTTGTCCTATGGACACTGCGCCTGTCCGGCATGTCTGCAAAGATGTGGCATACTTTTAATTCATTCGGGGACCCCAGCCCGGTCCCGCAGACACTTGGGGGCATGCGCATCTCTCCTTGTGAGTCCTATGAACATCGGGCCTATCTGGAATGTCCACAAAGCAGTGACATACTTTAATTAGTTCAGGGACCCCACCCATGTCTGCGGACACCTGGGAACATGCACATCTCATCCCCTGGGTCCTACGAACAATGTGCCTGTTCAAAACTGTCTGCCGCACATGTCAAACTTTTAATTAGTTCGGAGACCCCAACCCTGTCCGTAAGACACCTATGCGCATGCACACAATGGATCCCATGCAATAGGTGTCCTATGGACAGCTGTCCCATTCGCGAACGTTCAAACATCACCATGTGACCGCACCCATGCTGAAAATTAGCCCTTATTCACGAACAGTGTCTGGGCCCCCTAAAACACCAGAAACATGTTTTTTTGGCCAATCCAAGTTGTTTTACTGTGGAACTTCACCCTTGCAGAGGTCCCAGACCATGCCCGTGGCGATCTGGACACTTTTTGGAACTTTTTGAGCCCAACTTGACATTTCAAGTGTCCACGAAGCATACAACTGTCCACAAAGAGCTCTCCAGCACCCCTATACAAGGCCACAACCCAGTCCTGCTCCTCATTATGTTTCTAGCTGACCAGGACTACTGCTGCAGGTTGCTGTGGTGTTTGCCAGATTTTTCTCTTCCTGCTGTATTGCAGATTGCTCTGTTCCTCTTTTCCAGGATACTTTTACTTGGATAATAGCATCCATCTCTACCTCTGCAGCTGCCTTTGCCTTGTCCTTGCACCATCCCCACCACCTCAACCTCCACCACCTTCCTAAGAGCCTGGGGAGAGGGACAGGCATGATGATGCAGAGGAGGAAGAAGCGGAAGAAGAGAATGAGCTGGTGGAAGTACCAACTACCAGCTGCTGATGCGAGCTTTGGGTGTGGTGGTATATTTACCACCATTGGTGGTAAGCCCAAGGCTATTGCGGCCAAGGTTCACTGCAATGAGTGACACATGATACTCAGCCATGACAAACCTGGGCTGTACAGATATGGAACTACCTCCATGCAGCAACACCTGAGATCCAACCACAAAGCAGCAATGCGGAGGGTTGTCGCCTACGAACAGGTACTAGGTTGAGTTCCACTGCAGCATCCTCGACATCTGCTCTTGCTACCACTCCTGTTAGGCAGTGAATTCTTCAAGCAGCCTCGCAGGCCATATGCACCGCAGTAGATCCTTACCTTTCAAAGGTCACTGTTTTGTGTGTGTATTGCAACGCAGTACTCTGCAGGGGTGAGTAGTTCCAGAGTGGTTTCGAGGCTGTGCTTCCTCTCTCCTTCTGCCCTTTCTTAAACCTGTGGTTGGTGCCCATTGCCTACCCTCCCTACCCTTCCCAACTGTCCCTATCTTTCCCTCCCTTGAGTGTCGTGTTTAAAAAATCCCAAAAAATTCACAAAAAATTCTTAAGAAACCCTCAGCTGACCCCTCCTGCCCTGCTAACTACTGCCAACCCCATCAGTCCTTTCCTGGGCAATCTCCTGGAAAAGCTGGCCATCTCTCAGCTTAATCCTGAAACTGAATTGGATGGTTCTCTCTATGACAATCAGTCTGGCTTCAGAGCCAGAAACACGGAAACTGCTCTCCTGAACATCATTGAAGACTTGCTCTCCAACCTTGACTCCAATACCACGTCATTGCCACTCTCTGCCCCAACTTTCAGTGCTATGCATATTTTCAGGCTCCCTTTCCGCCACCTCTTCTCCTTCACTCATCTCTGACTGTCTGTCCGCTATACAGGATTGGTGTGCCACCAACAATCTCTGCCTTACGGCCAGTAAGACTGAGATTCTACTCATCAGCACACTTGCTGCCTCCTTTCCTGTCACTCTCTGGCTGGCCTCTCTTGGTCCTCCCTCTTCTCCCACTTGTGAGGCAAAAAACCTCAGGGTCAACTTCGACTCCACTCTCTCCTTTTCTCACACATCTCTGATGTCTATAAGAAGTCACACTACAAGTTGCACCTCCTCAACGGTATTCTTCCTTTCGTTTCCTTCTCCCAGAAGCTCACTGTCTCTAGAGCGCTAGTTCTCTCTAGGCTGGACTACTGTAACATCCTCTTTCTACTCTCCGCCCTCTGCAACTCATCCACAACAGAACTGCAAGACTTGTCCTTGGCCTCAAGCCCAGGGATCGTATCTCTCAAGGACTGAAATCTCTGCACTGGCTTACAGTGGTTGCAAGGATTACGTTAAAACCCCTCTGCATTGTCTGCAAGGCCTTCTGGGGCCTGGGGCCTCATTACTTCAAACTTTCTCTTCCTAAATATCTTCTCTAGCTCTTCACTCATCCGCCTCCAACTCCCTCAGGGTCAGTCGCTTCTCCATTCAACTTGAGGAGAACCATCTCTGGTTCCGGAAGCACCTCAAGACCTTCCTCTTTGCTTCTGCTATCTCTCCTCCTCTCCCCTGCTGAAATCCTGACTGAAATTGCACTGGTCACTGGGCTACCCTCGATCTCGGGCCCAGGTCCGCTCCCCTGCCAGCTGCACTCCTGCACTGTCTCCCGGGCAATACCTGCACTTGGTGCCTGTTTCTGTATCTGTACAGTCCCCACCAGCTCTTGGCACTTGATGCATTCACCTACCCCTGCACTTGCCACTCGCTGGACACACTTTTACCTGCTGTTTTATTATTTTATTTATTTTACTGTTGATCCTATATATTGCACTGCACCCTACCCCTACACATCGGACTTTCTCTTTCCCCCTCCCCTGCACTTGCACAATCTCAATGTCATCTGGCTTAGTTAGATCGTGGTCTCTGTCTTCCCTCTGTTCCCCCCTCCCTTGCCTCGTCACGCTTTGAAACACTTGTCTATAGGCGAGTTATAAATGCCATATCATATCATAACATAGTATTAAGAAAACATAAGTTGCTCATTTTCAAACTGTGTTACTCTGAATAATATTCCCCAAGAGCTCTCTGATACTGTGGTAAAAGCCTTGGAGCTCTCCTACATTGATGATGGTAATGGTATGTTGGTGCTTCTCACTGTGTCCCATGCCATCTAAGATAGTCCTTGCACATTGATGCAAAACTTGCAGTTGGGAAAATTGTATTTATCTATGCATTGTTTATTTACAGAGCGCTTACACACATGTGAAATGCTTCAAAGCACTTCAAGGCAGGAAGGAAACAAGGGAATACAGAACTCATTCTTAGGCCTTAAAGTTTCCAAATTATCTAACTGAAAAACTAGCATACTAGGCCTGACGTCATTTATCCTAGTGCAAGTGCATGAAGTGTTACAGTTGCGACCGAGCTCTGGAGGGGGGAACCAAAAAAAAAACATTGGGGGGGGAACAGGACAGACAAACTAACTGGTGCTAGTACATTGTACATTTAGTATATCAACAACAAGGGTACCTGTATACCAGACAGTCCTTCAGGTAAATAGCATTTATATAATCAGGAAAAATAGACTGTGGTAACGAGGCTGAATTAATTCAATACTTCTACAAACACCTAACCCAAAAGATTTTTTAACCACAAGTTTATTTTACAAAACAACAATTTTTTCAATTCAAAAACAATTATTTATCATAACATGTGTGAATACCGTTCACAACTATTTTCACACATGTTCTATTTACCACCTGTCATACTCATGCGTACCAACATACATCCACTCTTACACAAGGCTATTTAGTGATGGCTATCAATGCGGACTTTCTTTTCACTATAACTCCACACTTCAATTAATATTGTTGCACTTTTTTCTTATTACACAATGTGCACAAAAGTCCAATGATGTTCTCATATAGAGTCCATCCGTCTACATGTGTTTCAGTTGATAGATGGACCACTTATGTGGCACGATGCTAATTCGACCTTCTTCAGGACAAACAAAAGAAGTGAACAAATATTCACTCCGGTTTTTATATATATATATCGGTGGGAGATGTCTTCAACCATTCAACGGTTTCACACTACCTACAACAAACGTAAAAGTAAAAACACTAATTTATAATCCAGCCTCATTTCTTCAACTTAATAAATCAATTATGTTTTCATAACCACTAATGATTGTGCAAGCATGTACTAACCTCCACTTGTAGATTAGTGAAGATTGCACAGATATACGGAGATGAATCCCAAGTGTTCAGAACAACCAGATTCTTTCATGCGACCCAACCCATCTGACCGTATCACAGGGAAGCCACAACCGGATGACCTGTAGGGCAACAAGGTTCAAAATCAACCCATTTGCCTCTCTTTTATGGGGGCACATATCTTACGCCTAGCTCCTAATTCATATCACTTACTTGTTGGGTCTGTTTTTAACTCATTCCCCAACAGCCCTCCAGCTGAAGTAATCCGAGTCAGGACAGCATTGCCGTCATACTCTTCAATTATCTTTTGACCCATGTAAGACAGTGTCCTTCAGTGTTACACCACTCTAAAATGCATGCACATTCTACATGCTGTTTAACTCTCTAGTGATAGTGATATAAACATAACTCACATAAATGGTTGAGATCCTTCAGGCGACCCGTATTAGCTGAGCGTTACAGCAGTTGCAGCAGGGGAAATTGGAAAGTGACGATTTCTACAAAAAACAGATGTAGTTCATTTTTTTTCTGGTTCCTCAGAACAGCTAATAGCATAACAAGCACTTTACTAGCTCACTAGATTCAGACTGGCGAAGTTCAGACTAATGCCGAGCCTTGTGATAGTTCCTTGGCTATGCGACTTTATTTTCCTGGTTCCTTATTCCCTGATGACACAGTATCACGTATTACTCATTAGGCACTGCCTCGCATTACACATGTGTGGGACCAAATGCCACACTAACAATGTGTGCAGCGCTTCCTAGGCAGCTACCACTCCAAAACAGCCACCCTCTTAATTGCGTGCACCTACTGTTGCTGTAGCGCACACTTCATAGCTAACATGACGCTACGTTCCTTAGCGGTTCAAATGGCAACTCCATAGCTTCCACACCAATATCTTAATCACGGCGTGCTATCGTCTCGGACCCTCTCCCCTTAAAGGATTCCACACTTACTTATAACAAATGTGCAGCGTCTCTGTAGGCTCACATCCAAACGGAGCGCCCCGTCTGACTTGTCTCTTTATACTTCCTGGTTGAAGGATAGACGTCATAGAAAGAGGACTTCTGCCTGTGGTGCCGGATGAGCAGATCTCACGTACTTAAACATATCCCATTACAAAATAGGGCATACATCATCGTACCATGCCATATGGACATCTGGAGCGACCCTCATCATGGTCATATGCACAATAGTAACTCACATCTACATAAAATCTACATCATAGATATTTATATAGTTTCTTCTCTGCCTACGTTCTTGCTCCTGTTTTTTGCTGCTTCACTGGTTGCCCGATGGTTTGTTGCCCCATCCTAGTACCCGGTGACCTGCAAGCAGCTTCTAAACATCAAAAGCACCCCTGTCAGTACCCCACATTCCCCATGTGCCACAGGGGTACCATAGTGTGGTATAGGGTGCTCACCCTAGGAGTTCACAAGAGTATCATCCTCTGGGTTTTGATTGAGAAATGTCCTTTTTCTCCTGTGCAGCACTACCATCAAGGCCACTTCACCAGATCCCCAAGAACCGAAGAAGAATGCATGTATGCAAAGAAAGCATTCAGCCTTCTGCCCTGCCCATAGCACATAGACAGCCCTTATGGACCTACAAAGACATATGTTAAGGATAATTGATCGTAGTAAATCTGGCCTTGTGGTGCTGTTGGATTTATCTGTGGTGTTTGATCTGCTAGATCACAAATGATTCATACAGATCCTTAATGACAGCTGCCATGTTTCAACCCTGGCATGCAAATGGATAGTGTCCTTCCAGATGGGTAGAAAATCTAAAGTCTGCTGGGAGGATGCTTCCTCTGATTCCATATCTTCTACCTGTCGGGTTGCAAAGGGAGCGTGTATGTCCCCTACACTGTTTCATCTATAAATTATCTCCCTTTGCACTCTCCTAGAAGATTCAGGAGTGTTCTGGACCAATTACGCTTATGAAACTTAGCTGGTCATAGAGCTCTATGTCTATTTTTTCTGGTTCCTCAGATCAGCTAATAGCATAACAAGCACTTTACTAGCTCGCTAGATTCAGACTGGCGAACTTCAGACTAATGCCGAGCCCCGTGATAGTTGCTTCGCTATGCGACTTTATTTTCCTGCTTACTTATTCCCTGATGACACAGTATCACGTATTACTCATTAGGCACTGTCTTGCATTACACATGTGTGGGACAAATGCCACCTAACAATGTGTGCAGCGCTTCCTAGGCAGCTACCACTCCACAACAGCTGCCCTCTTAACTGCGTGCACCTACTGTTGCCGTAGCGCACTTCGTAGCTAACATGACGGCAACTCCATATCGTCCACACCAATATCTTAATCACGGCGTGCTATCGTCTCAGACCCTCTCCCCTTAAAGGATTCCACACTTATAATAAATGTGCAGCATCTCTGTAGGCTCACATCCAAACAGAGTGCCCCGTCTGACTCATCTCTTTATACTTCCTGGTTGAAGGATAGACATCATAGAATGCGGACTACTGCCTGTGGTGCCGGATGAGCAGATCTCACTTACTTTTCCAATGTTAAACATATCCCATTACAAAATAGGGCATACATCATCATACCATGCCCTATGGACATCTGCAGTGACCCTCATCATGGTCATATGCACAATAGTAACTCACATCTACATAAAATCTACATCATAGATATTTATATAGTTGCTTCTCTGCCTACCTTCTTGCTCCTGTTTTTTGCTGCTTCACCCGGTTCATGCATCTTCCTGTGGGCTCCTCATTGAACTTCATGCTTGCCCGAAGTTTTGTTGCCCCATCCTAGTATCCGGTGACCTGCAAGCAGCTTCTAAGCATCTAAAGCACCCCTGTCAGTACACCACACTCCCCATGTGCCACAGGGGTGCCATAGCCTGGCATAGGGTGCTCACCCTAGGAGTTCACAAGAGTATCATCCTCTGGGTTTTGCTTGAGAAATGTCCTGTCTCTCCTGTGCAGCACTACCATAAGGGCCACTTCACCATATCCCAAACTACAGAAGAAGCATGCATGTATGCAAAGAAAGCAATCAGCCTTCTGCCCTGCCCATAGCACATAGACAGCCCTTATGGACCTACAGAGACATATGCTAAGAATCATTGATCGTAGTAAATACACCTTCTGGTGCTGTTGGACTTATCTGTGGTGTTCGATCTGCTAGATCACGAATGACTCATACAGATCCTTAATGACACCCTGCCATTTCTCAACCCTGGAATGCAAATGGATAGTGTCCTTCCTGTTGGGTAGAAAATCTAAAGTCTGCTGGGAGGATGCTTCCTCTGATTCCATATCGCCCACCTGTCGGGTCCCAAAGGGAGCGTGTATGTCCCCTACACTGTTTGATCTATAAATGATCTGCCTTTGCACTCTCCTAGAAGATTCAGGAGTGTTCTGGACCCATTACGCTTATGAAACTCAGCTGGTCCTAGAGCTCTATGTATATTACTACGCCGATATCCTTCTCCTCCAAAATATTTATGCTCAAATAGATATATGGATGATGAACAACTGGATGTACCTTAACAAAGTCAAGGTTGAGCTGCTTATCTTTGGCTCAGCTCAAGCTAGGGCCAAACTCCCAGACTCCTATCAAGTATTTCCCATCAAAAATTACCATATTCTGGTTAGGGAAAAAGTTAGAAAACTCAGTGTTTAAACTGATTTTTCTCTGAGTGCTGAAGTACATGTGAACATAGTGTTCAAGAGCTGTGCATACCATCTAAAGCTTCTGAGGAATATCCACCCTTACCTTAATGTAGAAAGCTCCGCCAAACTTGCCAGAGACACTATTCTGTCAAGAATAGATTATTGTAATGCGCTCCGTATCGGGGCTAATAAGAAAAGCCTCCAACCCCTACAGACCATCCAAAATGACGCGGTATGGATTATCAAGAATGTTCCAAGAAGGTGCCATGTCTGGCTGCCAGTGATAGCTAGATGTCAATTTAAAGCAGCAACTTTACTTCACTAATGCCTGTACGGGAAGGCTCCTGGCTACCTGAAATCAGCAAGCTCATGGTATGCCCGTTACCTGCACTGAGATCAACTAATAATTACCTTGTCTACCATTCCCTCTGTAAGAAATCGAAAGGACTGGCTAGATCATTTGCCAACTGTGCCTCTAAGATCTGGAATGGCCTCACTCCAGCCCTGAGATCCGTTCCCTACTCTATTGTCTTTTAAGAAGTCCCTGAAAACTGTCCTTTTTGCCTAAGATTACATTTATTTGCATTGTCCTGTCTTTTCTGTTGTCTTGTGTGTCTATGTGCGCCCTGAAGCCCGCAGGTTTTCAGCGTGTTACAAATCAAAATACAATACAAAGTGTGATACATTGCTTTGACACAGAGGAGTCATTTCTTATTAGCTGAGAGGGGGGAGGGGCAGAGAGGAGGATATGTGTAATGGGAGATTTAAGGGTGGAAGGGATGCCTCTTTGGACAAAAACATTTCATTTCATTGTGGGAAAAAGATGCGGCATGAAAATAAAATGCATCTCATGAACCAAAGAGTGAAAGGGAGAAATGTGAGGGTAAAGGAAGAAATAACGAAGGGGGAGCTGTTGAGGAGTTAACAAAGAGAGGGGGTCATATGGTGAGTGCCAGTGAGGATGTTACCACAGGAATCTGTACACATTCTGTTATTGTGGGAATTAGTGCAGTGCATCAAAATGGGAATTATTGCCACAGGAACATAGGGTGACACAGATGGGACCCTGGATCTTAGAATGATAAATTATCAGGAAAAAAAGAGGTTGAGGGGGGAATAATATATTGCCTCTGGGCACTCAGCCTTTGGCTTTGGTCTTCCTAACCTGGGCAAAGTTGGGATATCTTTACTAGGAAGGGGATATGTGTCTCTCTTTAATATACAGCGAACATGGTTAAAGGCTGTCTGATGATATGTAACTTAAGATGATATGTAACTATTGTCTTTGCATTGTGTATTTATTCCTGTAATTAAGCTTTGAACCTTCTTGTAATGTCTGTGCCCTGATACTTTCGGGTTTGGCACGCAATATAAATCAATAAACAAACAAACAAACAAACATTGTTAGAAATGAAACACACTCGTGGTCATTGTGGCAACAATGGAGCAAATGACATCCTCACAGTGTATTTTCCCTTTCCAGATTGCGTCATGTTCACCTGGGAAATCTAAATAGCAGAAGAATTCTAACCTATTGCAAAATGGCTACTGGGGGACCGGGAAGAACCATGCAGGACTTGCCGGTATACTTTACATCATAAAGAGCACCACAGTGCCTCACTTAATTCCAAACAGGCAATGACACTGTCCCAGTTTCTCTCGCATTCTGTTCTTTGCTCATGCTCCAGCTGTGCATTCTTTGCACCAATACTGTGCTTCTATTTTCCAGTTCCTAATGCTCGCTGCTTCTGTTGTTCACTTACCTGGATTATGCAGTACTGGGGCTCCTGTCATATCTCCCTCATTCTCTGTTCCAAAATCCTGTATCTACAAAACATTCAGCATTTACTTTGGATCCATTTCTACAACACCAAAAGTAAAGTTTTATTTTTTCTTACCCCAGAGGGTTTCCCTTGGGTTCAGCGATTTGAGCACATGCAACCCTGTACAATGAGGACAACGGATGTTCCTTGGGCTTTGTCTCCTTCTCAACACAACTGCGACACCCTGAGACCTACAGAACTCACACCTGCTTCATTATACAGGTCAGTCCTTGATATTTGTTACAGACATGGTCAATGGACTTGAAGAATGGAGGCCATGGCCTTCTGTCTTCTTTTATATTTGTCTCAACTTGATTTTTTAAATTACTATTGAGTATGAGGAAGAGCCAGTTGAATGAGGAGGTGCTAGGCTGAGGGAGAGTAAGCTAGGGGTGATTATGTATTGGGATGAGGAAGAGTGAACCTGGGATAATTGGTTAATGGGATGAGGACACTGCACTGCAGTGCTGTGATGAGGACATCTGAGGTGGGATAAAGGGTTCTTCTTTTTTTTTTTTTTTTTTTTGATGCTCAAACACCTTTACACATTATTTCAACAAAAGTGATTTCACAACATTGTAGTAATCAAAAAGTAAAAAAAAAGTTCCATCAAAAGAATCTTAGCAACAAATAAAACAGAAATAAATAACAACCAATCCACAAATAGATAAACACAAGCTAAAAATGATCGGTCACCTTAATCAAACAACAGATTGTGACTTCATTAAAAGATGCAGGGGTAGTCCCCTACCTTAAAATTGCCCACTAAAATCCGGACAAATGCACCACTCTTCTCAACGGCAAAAAGCCAGCTTCAAAAGGAAAGTAAGAGAAGAGAAAGAGAATGAAAAAAGTAAAAGAAGAGAGTACGGCCTACCAAAGCTATATTCGTTTGAGACTGTTCTTAAACATTCATGGCTAATTACCCACATGAATCCTAGTTAAAGCAGCCCTCTTCTCAAAGTCAAAGGCAGACTCAGAAGGACAGAAAGAAAAGAAAAAGAAAATTACAACATACAAAGGCTACATTCGTTTGAGACAGTTCTTAGTCATTAAGGTATAATTCATATGTCTGCTCAAGTCAAAGGGTAACAAAGCTCTGAGCACATAAGTGCCTTGACTCCAAACATTGTAATATAATTACCATTGCAATCGGCCCAAAGTGTTTGCCTTCTCCTGCCAATTACACGGAAATGTGTGGATGATGACAAGAAGGCGCATCCTCATACTTCTAGAGTAACAAGGCTCAACTGCTCAGAAGATTGCAGGAGTGCAGTCCAACTCCTCACCAAACACACATTAATATACCAAGTTGTGTAATTGATAAAGCCTTGCATTCTGATGCTCAAGTATTTGTTTGATAAAGGACACCAAACAGACTATGGTAAATATAATCGCATTAGTGTGTACCCACATACATCTCGTCCAAATTAAATTTTGTGATGCTGTTGAAGTATCTATTATATAGGTACCTAAACATAACAAGCTTTGCTGCTCAAAATGTGGGCAGAACAGACAAAGATGTTTCAGTGTTTCTCTAACATCTGTACCAGAACAAAACCGACACAACTCATCGGCGGCGGCAGCTGGATTCTTATTCAACATCATGGTTCGATGGCCAGTATGCATCAGATCCAGTCATAACCTTATATAGACTTTTCTCACTTTGTTACAGGGAAAGCATGTGATGTAGGGTCTACATGGATTATGTGCTTGTCTAAAATTGGCATAATCCTCAAAGAAGGAATAACCTGCTATAGCATCAGAGTTGGAGGCCCATGCATTTAAAAAAAAAAAAACCTTACCCGTTACCCGGGGTAACGGGTTCTTCTTCTTGTTTGTTTTCTGCATGTTTTTCATTTTCCAAAAATGCTTTTTATGTTTTTGTATTTTATTTCAGCTGCCCTTTGTGATATTCATATACTCTAGCATTTCTACTACTATGATATTTTCATGTATCAGGAGAAAAGAGGAGAGTGCCATAGCAGTACATTTCACGTACCACAATCACATTTCTTAAGGAAAGCCCACACTTTTTTGTTAAATGTCTCCTTTAGGAATAAAATGCCCTCTTATTAAAATTTTAATGTTAAACAATACACAGTTGTACATTTCTTTAATTTCTTTCAAGGTGTTTTCCATTTGTGTGGTTTCTTTAATTTTCTCTTTTCTTCACATTCCTATTTACTTTATTTGTATGACTGTTTTCATCTGTTCATCTTAAAGTGAAAAAAACAGGGTTTTAAAAGGGCAGATAAGAGGTTAAAAGCAGATGGGGTACATTAAGGAAAACAGAAATGAGAAATAGTCAGCAACAGAAATTTGGGAGGGTACAGAGAGGAGAAACATTCTCACTCAGATAATGTGGTAATTACCAGCAGCATGTGAATATTATGAGTTGGTATCTGATTCATAGTCCTAAATATAGGGTTCTCAGTTCCTTTTGTCTATTAGTTAGTTTGGCACGCATGTTTGAAGTGTACTTTCTGTGCTGCCTTGAACACTTATAGTGGTTTATATATATATGCAATTTTTAGCCAGTCGAATTAGAGGACAGTTAAGAAGTTCACAGGAAGAAAGGCACCAGCACAAATGTATCATAGTACTTGAAAGGAAAGGAAATGTGTGGTTGTGAGCATTTTGAGCTATTATGTGAGTACTTCTACCATACATAGGTTTCTCATTTTTCTTGGGTCCATTTCTTGGTTTGAGAAGCACATATGAAGAACACATTCTGTCCTTTCATGAGTAGTTAACATGATACACATATATATGTATATGTTTATTCAGTAAAAAAACTTTGTTAAAGTGACGTTATTGTTAATTTGCGCTACTAAATACCTATGAAATTCAGTAAAAAAACTTTGTTAAAAGGGACGTTATGGTTAAGTTGCACTACTAAAAACCTATGAAATTCAGTAAAAAACTTTGTTAAAGGGGCGTTATGGTTCCAAGTAAAACTGAAAAACCCCAGAAATTTGCCAGTTATTTTTTTGTTCCCAACTATTACTGTCTAAGATATATCACTAAAGGAAAAAACAAACAGTGAGTCAGATATTTGATGTTATCAGTGATGTCATCCATGACATTTGTGATGTCATTTTTGTTGTCCTGGGTGTTAGTCTTAGCAGTGCACGGTGGTGGCGTGAGTTATGGTTGCTTAGTTTACCATAACTGGCGAATTTCAGGGGTTTTTCGGTTTTACTTGGAACCATAACGTGCCTTTAACAAAGTTTATTTACTGAATTTCATAGGTTTTTAGTAGCGCAACTTAACATCTTCACTACACACAGTCTCTTTCAACACAAATTCACATCCTCAACATCTGATTGGCTGACCCCTACAGTCCCCTTTCCATGCTGGTTTTGCTGGAAAACACTGGATGTGGCACGCCTTGCCCGCAGACAGCCGCGGTGTCCGCGGAGTGAGTAACTCTTAGCAAGCCCTTCTACCCTTTCCACATCATTCTCAGTGCCATTCCCTCATTGGATACTGCTAAGCAGTCACGCAACCATCCACCAATCACATCCAAGACCTCTACATCTAACTCCATCATCAGAGTTCCGCACTTCAAATGTACTGTTGATCACTCTGAGTACAAGTCTCATATCATTGGAAAGCACCTACTACACAAACTACTCTACAAGTCTCCAAGATTTCTACTTACAGCTGCATGCATATCCACATGCATGAATACAAACTACAGGTATGCACATTTTATTCACAGTACATGTACAACTCTTATGAAGGCATATAAAGAGAGTAATGTCACTAAACCTGCATAACCTATAGAATGAACTTATTGCAATTTGTCCCATCTACTATAATCAACTGTCACTTCCAAACCGGTCTGCTATCTACAACACAGCTTTAAAAAAACAAGTGAATTTTGTACACTTAAAATTCTACTCATTTGCAAACCATGTTGAACTAACATATTGCAAATAAAATATAAAGGCTGCACATAGTCAAATGAAATGCATGCATACACTATGTTCAGATATCAAACAAGAATACTACTACAAAAACATAAAACTCAACGTCTAAATTAACATCAGTGCTATAAATACACAAAATTACTAACTTCTTTCTTTTACAATTGCATTGAAGACCACACTCCTGAAAATCAGCAGCATCTGAACTACAAACAACATATCCGAAGAAACCTGTTCATTCCACAAAAAAAGAGTACGTACAACACACCTTAATATTCTTACTGTTACTCACTGTGTAGTTCATTCATGTAATTTGCGCACCAAAATAACTGAGATTTCTGAACCATTCTGTCCACAAATCACCATTTATTAAACAGCGATTAGCAGGCCGAATGGCACACAAATCCCTGTTTTTTGGAACACAAATAACATAACTCAACCCCTAGAATTTTAGTATTACAAAACAAAAAAATGTTTTAATTTTATAGCGTTAGATTTACTATTAGTGCTTCTCCTCACCACTAGCTCAGTTTCTACTGTCATCTGAACCGCAGTATAGTAACACAAAAATAGAAGAATAGCCTTCCCAACTAATTGTAGCTGCCCAATCACACACAACCACATACATCTTTACCATCATACTCAGACACTCATGCACACAGCACACATACATTGCAGAACGGCCCAACCCATACCTTCTTTTTTTTTCAACAGACCCCACAGAATGCCTACAAAAAAGCAAGTCCGTAGAAAGCAACGCAGAAATAGAGCAAATGAAAATAAAAGTGTCCAAAATAAGCATCCATCTCTAGCAGAGTTTGTAGAAAAAGTTCAAACAAAACAGCTAAAACAGTCATTTAGCGAAACAAAACAAGCTTCCAGTACAGAAACTTTGCCTCCTCTATCAAAATGTAAAACGAAACAGAAAATGATTAACAAGAATTCAGCTACCACTACTGCTAAAACTGCTCCTATAAATCTTGATATACTAGCAAGTAACCATACCAAAAAAAGTATTTTAGCAAATATGTTCCACCACAGAGTCCTTCAGAATCTTATAAAAACAGGAGACAAATCATGCACAACCCTTAAAAGCTACCGTAGAAAATGAATCTTAGAAGCATTGATAGACAGTGCAATCCTTCTCAAAAGAAAGTTATTTATGTTAGTGTTGAACAGAATGAAACCACTAACAAAACTAACTACTAAATTACAAAAAAGACTTCTCAATAAACGGAATACCAACAAAAATATCTTCTTAAATATCTGTGGAGGTGAACGAGCACAGAAAATTATTTGAATGAAGAAGCATATAAACAAAACCAAACAAACACAATTGCCATACATAGCAGTGGACGAGGTTATGAAAAACTTAATAATACCATAATCCAACAAGAAATACTGCTTACAAAAATATCCCCAGAAAACTCAGAATTACCTCTCCATTCGACTGAACCAGAACGTCCAGTATAGAAATGGCCATGCACGTCAAAGTGTAACATTCCCAAAAAATCTTTCAAATCTTTACGCCAGTTCCTCAATCAGTATGTGAAAGGCAAAGACAAAATCAAAATGAAACTGCTGCAAAATATGGATAGCTGCCCAGTGCTAAATACACAGGACTGCAAGGACATTCATTAGCCTGCATTTCAGGACTAATTTGCAAAAGCACCTTCCATCATATCAAAATGATATCAACACATCATTCAACTATAAGAAATCTAGTCTATAAACTGTACTATGCTAGAAGTCCGGCTTTAGCACTAGCCAATTTAAATAACAATCATCTACATGGTACGGCCAAAGTCCTACTCGAAGAAATCGACCATATCCAGAAAAATTATTTGGAAGTGAAAGCCACTTACAAAATGCAATAGCTTTACAACAGACTAGCAACAGTTCTACACATGGCAACCTTCACTACACACATACAAAAAAGAAATACTAAAATGTAAAAGTACATCTGCTGAAGTACCAAACCATGTGTGTGTGTGTTGCCGCAGAACATTTTATAAAAGTAACACAAAAACTATAGACGTAACATACAAAATAGAAGACAATGAAGATTCCAAATGGTTTCAATTAGCTCTCTACTTTATAGCAGAAAACAAATACGAAATAACTGACCCCTTAATAATTTGCAGTTACCGCACTACAAAACTTGACAACAAACAAACTCCTTCACGTGCTATCACAAATAACTTGGAATTATTCCCACTACCAAAACCCCTCCAACAACTCAATTTATATGAGAGCATCATAATTCAAACAGTGCACCCAGTTCAAGCAATAATACGCCTTCAACCAAAAACAGCAAAATTACCTCCATCTGAATAAGTGAAAGGCATTTGTGACAAAGTAGTTCATTTACCATTACATCTAAACGAAATTGTGAACACTCTGGGAGTGCAACGTCCAATAGAGCAATCTTTAATTGTCTTAGTAAATGGTGTACCTACAAAAGACAAAAGAAATTGGCAACAACTCGTAGAATTACATAAAGTTAGACAAGCCTTGCAATATCAAAAAGACAATAATGAATACTACAAACAAAATAAATATTGAAGAAAACTTAAGGCAAACAACTGAAATAATTCAAGAGTCACCAGAAACTGGTCAATTTGAACTTCTAGATCCTGCTGCAGTATCCAATATTTTAGACCATTATACAATTCATCCATTACACTGTAATGACACCATAGATGATGCACTAGAAATGTGCCAAATACGAAAAACCAAAGGATCACCAATCAGCATATGGGAAAAAAGTATAGAAGCATGTGCTTTTCCTCTACTCTTTCCTACTGGCAAAGGAGGAAGGTACGATGATAGACCTATTCAGATAACAGCATCAGAATACCGCTCATTACAAATGTATTCTGAAGGTCCCAGATTTAGACAAAATGTGGAATACATATTCCACCTACTCTTTTAAAGTGAACTAGCAACTCTATGTTACGGATTTGCACACACATTGAAATCAGGACCCACTTTCAAAATGTCAGCTACACAATTAATACAAAAAGTGCAAGAAAAAGATGAGGTTTTACAATCAAGCATTACAAATCTGTTAGCAAACATGTGTGGTATGAAAGAGTACTGGTTCCGACGTCACAGAGATGCACGCTGTATAAGAAACCTTGGCCCACCCACTTGGTTTGTTACATTAAGTTGTGCAGAATATGCATGGGAAGATTTACATGATTTCCTACGCATGGCAAACAAAAACAAAACAAACACAGATATACTAACACCTGGAGAACTTTGCTCTCTAGATCCTGTTAATGTTTCAAGATATTTCCATTATTGTTTCATTGCTATGGGGTGTAGGGTAGTCCCCTGTGGTGTGGGCTGCCTGCAGGCCCTGGGGATGGGGAAGGGGGCACACCCGGGAGGACCCACACTGCCAAATCGCATGTAATACTCCAAGCACACCCCCGAAATACACGCACCCCTCTCACGCTAGCGAAATTGTGTGTAAAACTTCACATGCACCCCCGAAATACTCATACCACGCTAGCGCCAGGCCAATAGCATGTAAAACTTCACACGCACACCCAAAATACATGTACCATGCTCGCACAAGGCCTATCGCATGTGAAACTTCCCGCGCACCCCTGAAATACACATACCACATTCCCCCAAGGCCTATTGCATGTGAAACTCCCTGCGTACCCTCCAAATACACGTACCCCGCTCACACAGGGCCTATCGCATGTGAAACTTCCTGCGCACCCCCAAAATTCACGCAGGCTGCCCATCCACCCTCCCCATGCCCCACAGGAAGCTCATCCACACTGGCCATGCACCACAGGCAGCCCACACCACAGGGGGGACTTTTTCCATGCAATTTACCTGGCGCGAGCGGGGTACGTGTATTCTGAGGGGTGCGCAGGGAGTTTTACACACGATTTAGCTAGCGCAAGAGGGGTATGTGTATTCATAGGGGGGCACGGGGAGTTTTGCATGCAATTTCGCTAGCACAAGAGGTGTATGTGTATTGCGAGGGGTGTGCGGGTAGTTTTTCACGAGACTTTGCTAGCACAAGAGGTGCGAGGGGAGTTTTACACACGATTTCGCTAGCGCAAGAGGGGTACGTCTATTCTGAGGGGTGCACGGGGAGTTTTACACACGTTTTCGTGGTTGGGGGGGCTGTATGCTGGTCCACTGGCCTTTGCACCATGTTCTGGATTTGTGCACTGTTCATGGCGCACAGGGCGGGGTTGGGGGCGTAACTGGACTCTGCACCACGGCTAGTTATGGATGTTAAAATCCATGAATACACTGTGTGCTGAAATGGGTTTTGTTGCACACGGCTGGCACAGACTGCCGCACGTGCACACTGTGCGCCAACTGCGTGTGCCACTTGTGCGCTGATTTCTATGAATTACCCCTTAGTAACAGTTCACTGTAAAATGCTGGCTAAAGCTTCATGTAAATCCATGAACTACAATCCTCGGAAGTATCAAACATATGGAAAGGAAAATGGGTATGAAATGGCTCCAACTGCTGACTCTGAGACTCCTAAAACACAGGGAGGAGAGGGAGCATTTTATGTTAATATGCGCTTTGCTGCCCTCTGTACCTGCAAACAGCAAGATAACACCCTACTTCCGAACAAACTTTACTGAAGCTGGCTTAGAGACATCAAAAAGAAGTTATGAACAGTGTACTTGGAATGAGCAGTCAATCTCTCTAGTTCACCAGCAGCCAAAAAAAAAAACCAACTCTTCTCTATGCCATATTGACAATCATTTTCTGCTGTGCTATTCGCTACGGAATGGCACCTCAATGATCAACTTAGACTCCTATGAAGGACGAACAGGAGGAGCAGCAAGTTTGTTTAATAGCAACTCTGTCCCTCCAACAGAGCAACTTTCTCAGCAAATGCCTGTCGGTAACACTTAACCTATGCCATGATTCTGCTCCTAGTTTAGAAACACCATGATATGTACGCAGGCATTAACAAGGCGGCAACTACATTCAGCACTTTAGATAACACGACTAAAATAGGTCCTGCAGGCAATTATGAGGTGTTACAATCTGCTATAACAATCTTATGAAAACTTTGTGGTGGTATACACGAGGATTTGATGAAACAAGGGGAGGCAATCAGTAATTAGCATGATCTACTGAATCAATAACACAATGCTGATAACACTGACCTGACCTCGAATTGATATTGATATTGATAGTTTATTTCTATCACGCTCATACACAGGTGTTTCAGAGTGCACCAAGGCAAGGGTATGGGAACAGGGGAGAGCAAAAAAACGATCTTACTAGGCCCAGTGACATTGAGAACGGGCAAGTGCATGGGAGATGGGAAGGGGAACAGTACATGGTAGGGGGGAGAAATGGAGAGTGCAGAGCAAGGAGAAACAGATAAATAATAATACATTATTAAATAATAAAGGCAATAATAAAGGCAACAAACAGTGGTAGTGCAGCCAGCAAGTGGTAAGGCAGCAGACAGGGTAGGTCTGATAAGTGCAGGAATAAAAAGGGGGGGGCTGTATGGGTAAAGATACAGACCCCAGTGCAAGGGGTGGCCCTGAGGTAGTGCAGGAGGGTGGCAGGGCGAGCAGTTACCTGGGCCCGGAGGACAGAGGATGGCCAGATGCACAGTGCTGAGAGAGAATAGATCAGCAGGGGAGACATGGGGCTAAGGCAGAAGTAAAGAGGAAGGTCTTGAGGTGCTCCCGGAAATGTAGATGGTTCCTCTCACATTTTAGAGTGGCAGGGAGGCTATTCCAGAGGGAGTCGCCAGCCGAAGACAGAGATCTACCCCAGCTTGTTTCTTTGAAAAATGACTGACCCTGAGGGAGTTAGAGGTAGAGAAGTGACAAGCTCGAGAAGGGAGGCATTTGAAGAGGGATAGCTGAAGGTATTTTGGACCCAGACCCCAGAAAGCCTTGTGGACAATTCAGAGGGTTTTGAATTTAATCCTTGCATCCACTGGGAGCCAGTGAAGAGATTTCAGGGCTGGAGAGATACGATCCCATGGCTTGAGGCCGAGGACAATTTCTGTTCTGGATTAGTTGCAGAGGGGGGAGAGTAGAGGCAGGTAGATTTAGAAAGAAGCTGTTACAATAGTCCAACCTAGAGAGAACCAGAGCTTGGGAGACAGTGAGCTTCTGGGGGAAGGAGAGGAAAGCCAGAGTACCTCTGAGGAGGTGCAGAAGGAAGTTTGACTTTTTAGAGACATCAGAGATGTGGGCGGAGAAGGAAAGTGTGGAAAGAAAGATGACACCATGCTTCTTAGCCTTGCAGGTGGGGGTAGGAGGAGGGCCAAGGGAGGTCGGCCAGAGAGTGGGTGGAAAGGATGGTGATGGTGTGCCGATGAGGGGGACTGAACAGCCTGAGCAGTTGCCAGAAAGTGCCCTAATATTAATTGGCTCACAAGAAAAGGAACATGTTCTGAATATTTCAGACCAACTGCTCTCGACTCCCATAAATTATCCCACGGTAAAAGAGAGGCCTATGGAAAAATGTCAGCAACATGCTGTGATAACAGTACATTGAGACACTGCCTCTATGATGCATGAACGTCATCCCTTAAATTCTACTATAGCCTCAGAAGTGCAAGTTAAACCTAAGACAAAAGAAAACTGGAAAAAAGAAATTAGCCGTAAAAAAAAATACTAGAGAAAAGTGTGGGAACCCTGACCAGCTGGCTAATGAAGGACAACGTTAATAGCAATGCCAACACTTGTGAAGTATTTGCTAATGTGAACACAAGTTCCCTGCAGTATGTTCTGGGGAACCTCAAGCAAAACAAGTTGGTAATATAGCTGCACAGACTGTTGGCCCTGTGCCTGGAGGAGCAGAAGATCTGACTGGCACCGCAGAAAAAGTTGAGCACGGTAGTCCTCTCGATTGACAATTATTGACAATTACTGGGAAGTCGCCAAGCAATTGTAAAAAAAAATATATTAATCGCTCAGACCTTTTAAGGTTGTTCTTTAAAATCCCTATGTATTCTAAACTCAAGTGACTTCGATTTTATCGAACCGCTGGGAGAGGAACATGATAACATATCTCAAGCCTAGAAACGCTTGTGTACAGGCGCGTTATACATGATTTATCATATCATATCTAGAATATATTGTTGCTTACCTGAAACTACAGCTTTGATACGTGCACAGCAAAAATCACTCCTTTACCTGTCAATACATGTCAATAGATGTCAACATTACAAACGCTTGTTGCACACACTGCAAGTCACCCACTAAAAAAGCCCATCCTAATCACGTAGCCAAGACAGATCTGCATAACGCTCCCCAATATTTGGGGGTGAAAATGGCTGAAAAGTGTATTGCTGATTTTGAATGGCTCCTCGGACTGAAACTGCAGAGTGGCCAACTGGAATACCAAGTGGCACTCTCATTTTCTTTCTAGAGCCGCCTCTGAATTGGTGACTCAAATTTCACTTGTTTATGCTACAACAGACTTCGTTGTTGGCACCATTACATATTGACGGGTAAATAATACATCAAGCCTATGCAAAAAAAAAGCAATTAAGGGCTGCCCTTTGGTTGGGCTGATAATAAGGGTGTCTCAAAACCTGTGCTGTTCATGAGTAACTCCTTTTGATGCTGAAGGAAATGTATTGGCAGTTGAGACTACATTAAAAAATGATCATTTGGAGAAACGTATATCGATCTTAAATGTCTTTGACCCCATGGGAAGCCTAAAATCTGCTGACGTATTTGATTAAATAGATACAATCATCACTTCTTGGGGGCTTCCCCTGACAGCGATATTTTATTAATCAGTGGTGATTTTATAAATGTGGGCTGTCGAGAGACCCTCAATCTGTATCTTATCAGCATGTACTATCTTGTAGTAAGATGATTCAGAAATTGTGTAATTTGTGGGGCTCACTATGGCTAAGGTTTCTAAATTAATCGGAACTCCCTATCCTTAATGGTAGAACAATAAGTGACCGACCGGGGAAGCTAAGCTGGCATTCAGGGACCAAACAGGCGGCTCTTGATTACATCTTTGGTAGCCATGCATTATTAGAGGGTATGCATGATTTGAAAGTGGTTTCCAATCACTATAGTGATCATGATTTACTTAGTCTCAACCTAAAGCTGGTACCAGAATTGTTGAAGGAACTAGGTGTCGATGAGGCAAAAGTAAACCATGAAGGTATTTGCCTGCATTGGCCACAGGCTAATATACACAAGGCCTGCTCAGCACTTTGAAGTATAACTTATGGTGTGCCTAAAACTCTTTATAATTACCCTGCAGATGAAATCGAAGCATGGCTGCAATACATGGCACATAGTGTTGGGGTTGCTAAGGGAAGCTAAATTGGGAGCATGCTTCTTTGACCCAGACATCCGGGCTGCTAAGCGGAAAATACAGGGGAATTTGCAGTGAATTAAGATAAACATTCTCTCCTCAAATCTTATAGTTAAAGAGACTAAACTAGTGAAGAATACCTACCGAAACTGGTGGAAAAGGTGCAATGCAGCGGGTGGAAATGCAAATTGACAACTTATGATTAGGGCCCTGCAGAGTCGGAACCCACGAACAATGTGGCAAGGGATACTAAACGTGTTAAAATGGTAAATCCCATTGCCGATCATGTTTGGAAGGCACATGCCAAAGCCAACATTTTTACCCCTGAAGGTATACATGATGATCTAAGTGAAGGCCATTTTTCCTGGCCCTTCACGTTCATTATTGATGACATTTGTGCAGTAATAAGAAAACTGAAAAGCTCTAGGGCCCGGCCCTAACGGAATATCGACTGCAGACTTAAAAGTAGAAACAAAAGGGATGGGCCAGACTTTTGTTTCTGCTGTTTAATAAGGTATGTACATAACATGACGTTCCAGCATCGTGGTGGTGGTCTATCTTGGTATCGCTATTTAAAACAGGAGATTATCTTTTACTGAACAATTGTAGACTCCTGTCGATAATGGACGTCACGGGTGCGTTTTAATTTATTTATAGCTGTCCTCCTAGCACAGCTGGATCCAAAAGCCGAATGCCCGCCTAAAGTAGATTCTACGCCTGTCGTCACAATTCTATATGCAGCCAATCTAGTTTCATTTGATAGGACATTTTCAGGCCTGAAATCTATGCTGAACAAACTGAATAGATATGCGATATTAGGTAAAACCAGAGTAATGCTAGTAACCGCAAAAAAAGTGAATGCGCTAGCTATAATCACTAGGCTAGGGGACATTGCATACACTGATACTTGTAGGTACCTGGGCCTAGAAATTACCAATCATACAAATTACAAAAGCATTAAAGAGACAAATGCAGGAAAGCTAAGCAGTCAAAATTGCTGACTCGCTCATTGAGAAATGTGTAGGCTGCTCCAAGAAAGGCATATTAACGTTATACAAACAATGGTTTTGCCAAATCATATTATATGGATCAGAAGCATTAGCAATGAAGGACCTGGGGTGGCTGAACATGCTTGAAGGTTTTTTGTGGCGTAGCATTCTGTGCCTCCTAAATTACACTCCAATGGATTACCTACGTCTTGAACTTGGTACAATGGGGATGGCAGATGGGGAGCTGGTGCAAGTGGATCTAGGTCACCTGGCCTAAGCCCCACCCACCTGGTGCCTTCCTGGTTGCTGCTCTTTTCCCCACTTAAGGATGCCTAAGCTCTGCCCACCTGGTGCATTACTGGTTGCCGCTATTTTTCCCTACTTAAGGTGCCCTCAAGCCTCTTTTCCTTTGCAGATGGGGAGCAGGTGCAAGTGGATCTAGGTCACCTGGCCTAAGCCCCGCCCATCTGGTACCTTCCTTCCTGCCACTCTTTTTCCACACTTAAGGATGCCCAAGCACCGCTCACCATTTGCCTTCCTGGTTGCCACTCTTTTTCCCTACTTAAGGATCCTTCCAGCCTCTTTTCCTTTGCAGATGAGGAGCGGGTGCAAGTGGATATAAGTCACCTGGCCTAAGCCCCACCCACCTGGTGGCTTCCTGGCTCCCGCTCTTTTTCCTGACTTAAGGAGCCTTCCAACCTCTTTTTCTTTGCAAATAGGGAGCAAGTGCAAGTGGATCTAGCTCACCTGGCACAAACCTCACCCACCTAGTGCCTTTCTTTTTCCCTACTTAAGAAACCCTCCAGCCTCTTTTCCTTTGCAGATGGGGGCAGGTGCAAGTGGATCTAGGTCACCTGGCCTATGCCCCGCCCACCCGGCGCCTTCCTGTTTGTCTCTCTTTTTCCCTACTTAAGGAGCCCTCCAAACTCTTTCCTTTGAAGATGGGAAGGAGGTGCAAGTGGGTCTAGGTCACCTCACCTAAGCCCTGACCACCTGGTGCTTTCCTAGTTGCACGCTCTGTTCAACACTTAAGGATGCCTGAGCCCCGCCTACCTGGTGCTTTCCTGTTTGCTGCTCTTTTTCCCTACTTAAGGAGCGCTCCAGCCTCTGTTCCTTTGCAGATGGGAAGCAGGTGCAAGTGGATCTAGGCCACCTGGCACAAACCTTACCCACCTAGTGCCTTTCTTTTTCCCTACTTAAGAAACCCTCCAGCCTCTTTTCCTTTGCAGATGGGTGCAGGTGCAAGTGGATCTAGGTCACCTGGCCTATGCCCCGCCCACCCAGTGCCTTCCTGTTTGTCGCTCTTTTTCCCTACTTAAGGAACGCTCCTGCCTCTGTTCCTTTGCAGATGGGAAGCAGGTGCAAGTGGATCTAGGTCATCTGGCCTAAGCCCTGTCTACATGGTGCCTTCCTACTTTGTGCTCGTTTCCTACTTAAGGAGCCCTCCAGCCTCTTTTCCTTTGCAGATGGGGAGCAGGTGCAAGTGGATCTAGGTCACCTGGTCTAAGCCCCGACCACCTGGTGCCTTTCTGGTTGCCACTCTTTTTCCCTACCTAAGGAGCCCTCCAGCCTTTTTTCCTTTGTAGACAGGGAGCAGGGGCAAGTGGAGGGCAAGTGTATCTAGGTAACCTGGCCTAAGCCCTGCCCACCTGTGCCTTCCTTCCTGCCACTCTTTTTCCACACTTAAGGATGCCTAAGCTCCACCCACCTGGTGCCTTTCTGATTGGCGCCCTTTTTCCCTACTTAAGGAGCCCTCCAGCCTCTTTTCCTTTGCAGATGATGTGCAGGTGCAAGTGGATCTAGGTCACTTGGCCTAAGCCCCACCCACCTTCTTAGTCGTGCCTCTTAATTTCTGCTCTTAACTCTTAGATCATGGTTATCTCTCGCCCAGGCGTCTGAAGCAAAGAGCAGAAGAAGAAATGGGCAACTCCTGTTTGGACCTCTTCGGGCCTGGAGGACCCAGGGTCTGAACCCCTGCACACACAGCAGGTAAGTATGAACCAATATGTCTTTACTCGCTCTGTCCCCACAAGACATCCCAACCATCATCAGGCAATGGCAACATCAACTTATCCGGTGCTGGGGTGAGGACAAGTGCTCCTTGGCCCACCCCCTTCCTGGTCCCCTGTGATCTCCTTGTGCGCCCCTCTCACACCTCCCTGCCCCTTTCTTGCCCCTCATTATGTCCTCCCCCTGCTTGCCAACTCTTGTCTTCCCTCTTCCCTTCTCCCTTATCCTTTCTGCTACTCCCCCCTTCACATCTTTCACTACAGGAGTTGTCTCGATTCACTATTGTGTCACCATCACTGACCTGTTGCCAACACTTGTATTTGACCTTATGGACACATTGACTTGATGTTTCACCTTCTCAACTCTCATGCTGGACCGCCTCGGGATCTTGCACTCAGGGTGGCTCTTAATCAGGCTGTACCCTTCTTGATTCCTTGCCTACATTTTCTGTTCCCTGCAACATTGTGTTTTACTGACATCTACAACTGTATTCACTCTCCTCTCTGCTTCTCTGCCCCCTTTCACTGTTTATTCTCTGGCATCTCCCCCTCTCCTTACTCCCTCCCTCCTCCCGCCCTCACTTTCTTTTCTGTGCACTTATTCTATCAGAATTGTCTCTTGGCCGAGTATGATAGCAACAACGTTTGTCTCCCCCTTCCCATACTTCTTCTCCTCCCCCTTCCAGCACTATGTGAAATGTCATCAGGCCTAGTACGACAGTTGCTTGTTTTGTTCCTCTCCCTCCTTCTGATACCTTCTCCCTCTCCTCTTGTAAAGTTCCAGCTCTACCAGAAATGTTGGCAGGCCTAGTACGGTAGTCGCCTGTCTGTTTCTCATTCCTTCCTTTCTGTGTCTTTGCACTTCCTCTATCTGAAATGCTGCCATGCCGAGTACAATAGTTAATTTCACTTTCTTGTTGTTCATGGCCTGTAAGAATGTCATTGTATTTTTCCCTTGTTCCCTTCCTTGCCGTGAAGCGCTTTGAAACACTTGTGTATAGGCGCTATATAAATAAAGTATCATATCATAATCTCATTAAGAGGCTTAGCACTAAAGAAAAGAGGTGAATTATTTCTTAAATCTACAACTATTCCTAAAGGTTTGTTGCAAGCCAAAATTGGTGAGAGCTATGAGGTGTAGCCACTTTTTAGGGATTATAATTTTCTGAAGTTAAATAATGAACTTTTTAGTGAAATGGACTGGGTTCCAGACTTTGCACGAGGTACGAATCTGGAGATCGTGAAGGGGCCTTTCCCGAGAAGTTTCGAGATATGGCAATAGGGTAATTCCTATGGTCTCTTATCTAAATTAGGTGGTTATGCGGCCATAATCTTGGTCACTCATTCTCATACGAAACCTCAGCCATATGTATTACAGTGCACCCACCCGCCGGTGATTAACCCACGTCTTTGCTTTGTACTAGCCAACTGCCTTTACTAGCAACCTGTGGCTCTAGATGGCAACTTCCTCTGGAGGCAAGATTCTGACAAATATGCAGGCCTCCCTAAAAGAGTGAGACCGCAAGACATGTGTTCACTGAGTGTGCTAAATTAGGCATGCTGTATATGAACACTTTTGGTAATGGCTTATTTTTGTTCACTGTATGTTTGTATGATTGTATTGATGGTATTGATGGTTTTATTCTTTTACTGAGTTCTCATTCACTGTTTCTGACATTTGAGAAAGTTCCTCAATTAACTAAAACACAATTAATAACAATAATAATAGTAATAATAATAATAATAATAATAATAATAATAATAATAATAATAATAATAATATAATACTAATAATAATGATACATGCTATATACATGGGTATTACAAGTGAGATGGAGTATAAAGGAAGAGTGTCTGGTACACATTGGTTGTCAAGTAGTCTTGTTTGTGAGATATTATTGTAGATGAAGTGCATTAACAAATAGCACTTTCTTCTGTCCGTGGATACATATTTTGGACTGGTAGTACATATTTGTATTCATTTGGGAAACAAATGAGTCTGGTATTTCAACATGGGCTCCAATTACACAGATTGAAGATGGTGATTGCCTTTGAAGAATAAAGACAGTTATATGTTATGTTTGTAAAATGTGCAGTCCAAAAATGACTTTCTGGTGTATGTTATATTCTCTATTTAACAGAGTTCTAAAGTGGACCAAACATCCAGCTTGCCATGATTGGTTAAATTAATTTTATCATGTCTATAAAGGTTAGACATGTAAAAGTGAATGTTGTTTTTTGAAGTCTATAAATATTTGTGGTCAGTGACAAACAGCAAAACTTCCCTATTGACATTTCATCATGATGTCTCAATTTTAAAATTAAATTTGGTAGTCAACTTCCATTTTTCTTTCTGTGTTACATTGGTAAAACATGAAACTAGTCTTGGAGAAGAGTTCCATCAGTTTTGCAATGTCTTGTTTCATAATCATAGACAGAAATCATGTGTGCATGTGGCAAATCATTCCCTGTGCAATGGACAATTATGATATCAGGTTATTTTCTGATTCTCATAGAAGCTAATCTTGGCAAAACCTTACTCCATATCTTTGTTTTGATGCCAAACAAATCAATTTTAAAATGTGTCAAAATTAGTTCAGTTTCAAAAGCGGAAGATACACAATACATTATCAACAAATATATCGATGAAATACTCACTCCACACAGATTTATCTTGAATCTCCATGTTTTCGCTCTGTAAAAAATTCTAAGGTACAACATTGCTGTGTGTTTCCAGCTGAACAAAAACACTGTGAGTGTAATATTGTTGGTGATTGTCAGGTCTGTGTGTGTTTACTGTGTTCAGATATTGCATAGGCTACACACTCAAGTAAATACAATTTCAAGGAACCCATTTTGAGAATAGTAATTTATAATCTGCTGTGAGTGAAATCGAATGTTCCGGCCACCTTTAATCTCCTGACTATGTTCCTTATTTCAAAGGACTGTTATTGAGCACCATTTTGACTGTATTATCACATATTCTCACTGTTGGCCAAGTGAAAAGTGATCTTGATCTTCCCTTTTCTGAACTTCCAGCTGTACATTTTCTTGTGTTATCTGCTTCAAGCTAATTAGAAAAATGAGGATTTCACTGCATTATTTGCTGTTATTTGGCCAGAAACAAAATCAATTGTTGTTTGCACACTTTTGAAATTCTGCCCAACTATTTTAATATTCTCATTTGCAACTGAATGTGAAAACATGTTTTCTTTTTGTGTTTGTCAGCAGTAGCATGCTATTTTTTTATAGCTTCCTTTTTTAAAATGGATAGATGGATTTAGAAGGCTAGAAATAGATGTTTGTTTTGTTTAGAGTGTCAAAGTGGCATGCTCTATAATTCTGTACCTTTGTATAATATCCTATTAGAATGCCTATGGCCTATTTGTCAAATAATAGTATGAACAGTGGACAGTTGCAAAAATGTGTTTAATAGAGATGGATTGCGCTATTAGGAACTATTGTTCAGGTATCTTTAATTTCTCTTTGAAACATTACATCTTGTGATAAGTAGCTTGTATGCAATAAATGATTTTTGATACACACATTGTGAGGTGTTTTCCTTTGTTGAGATCATTTGAGTATCTGTAAAAATAAAAATGAACAACATATAGGTAATATATGAGGTATCCCATGTGAAGTGGCCTTTATTAGGCTCAGCTGACTTTCAGTAAATGGGTTTGTTGTTTGAAGTTTGATCTAGGAATGAACCAATACAGAACAAAATGTAAACAAACAAAAAGTATAATTTCATTGGCTTAAGCTAAAGTAACATTATGTGTTTCCTTCATAGAGAAAAATATGTTTTGATGGTGTTTCAACTCCATTAACCTCATCCTTGCACTTCCTGCTGGCATGGTGTTTGTTCTTAGCTTGTATGAGATGGGTACTAGTTCTAGTGTATTCTTTATTTTCATCCACGCATGTCAAATGTCAAACTGGTGGGAGATCCCTGCTACTGTGAATAATGGTGTGATGTTATGAAATAATCATTGAGTGCCATGTACCACATGTTCCATGATATACATCTTATACACAGGTTATGTGTGGTGTGGAGGATGTAAAAGAGCAAGTATCATTTCAGAATGTAGTGCTACTATGTAATATATGTATTCTCCTTAAGATTGGAAGGGAGAAAGAGTGGTAAGTGTAGTGTTCTTGGTTAGAAATGATCAGATTATGTTTTTTCTATAATTCAGGGTATTCTGATTCTTTGGGTCAGCTGAGAAGTGGCTTAATGCAAGAAATCCTCAGCTTTCTACATGTACTATGCATTCATAATATCTTTATTCAGATATAATCAATAAAAGCATCAAAGAATAAAAACAACATTAAAAAACAAGGCACATTTTATATCTGTATAGCTTCTCTAATAATAGGTGTTCAATAACAATCACATAGTAATGCAATCAAGTTCCAGATGGTTCTAAATGTTCAGTATCCCTAAATTATTTGAAGCATAATTACACATTTTGAAATAAAAAAGTAATTAAACACAGTGTTTAAAGTGCACATGCAGAATTGATTGTAGTACTAGAAATTGGTTCCACTTAAACCTTACATGCTTCGAAGCATCAGAAACAGTCTAAAAATGATCAATGTGAAATGACGATATCGTTGAAAACACACGTTTGTAAGCGTTATCAAAATAAAAGAATGACTTTTGAAATGCAAATGAAAAAATGCTTAAAATGCAAAGACTTCAAATATAAAATAATTGCTCATTATGATTAAGGTGTTCTTGCAAAGTTAGTTGTAGTACTAAAAATGAGAACCACATACACCTTTCTTACTACAGTAAAATTCTAACATTGTTTAAACACAATTTCTAAAATATCTAAAACCACAACACAGAAATAAGTTCTGGAGTGCAAATGTAAAAATGCAAACGTTGCTAGGAGTTGATTATGCCTACCCCATTCTTGCTTCAGGTACATCAATAGAGTGCAAACTTCCTTGGGCAAATCTGCCTATATTAAATACAGAAAGTCTGGTCAAAAATAGGGGTTCAAGTTGTGGCTTCTAATAGAGGTGTGTGCTGAATATATTATTAATAAGTGAGTTAAATCTTCAATGGCGGCTGTGCAATATAAGCAATTTGTACCGTCTGCCATGGATAACCAGATTGAGGTCTTCACCCTCAGTGGAAGACAATTATTTGCTTAAGATCGGAAGGGAGAAATAGTACAAGTATGATGTTTTTGGTTAAAACTATGAAGCAAATATATATTGCAGTGATCATAATCTGTTGTACTATTTATCAGGATACTCTAATTCTTTGGGTCAGCTGAGAAGTGACTTTATTCAGGAAGTCTTTGGCTTTCTACATGTACTATTGCAATACCCTGATTAGATAAAGTTTGCAGATTTGGTTGTGATTTTCTGTGTAAGTAATGAGATATAATGGTACATATGATCATTTGCAAATTCAACAAGATTGTGGGAACCCATATACTGAGAACATACGTAGTTCAAATAATCTAATCTATGAATTGCTTCCAGTGAGGTGGGTTCACAACCACATTTTAGCTTAATGACTCTTCACAGTAGAGAAATACCTATTTGCATATCCGTCTAGTCCCTCCCACAAGGCAGTGAAATGCTAGGCAATTGTCTTCTGAACAAGAGTAAAATCAATAACCCCAGGTGTGTGCATTGGTCCTGTTGTGACTCCTCTGTGAAGTGAAGCTGACCCTCCCTAAGGCACACTGGGCACGGGCTTCACATCTGGATTACCCCAGGTTGCTTTGGGTGAAACAAATTCAACAAGAGTGTGGAAGCCCCTCTACTGAGCTTGTAAGCAATTTGGTTGTAATTGACGGTCTGCTCCTTGGGAACTGATTGTCAGCCAATTCCAATCTCCATGCACAGACTACTCCCCCCAGTTTTAGCACTATTGAGAAGGCCTTTACTTCTATCACGGATTGTGTCACCCCACTGTATTGAAAACTAGGGGGGGAATCTAAACCATGGTTTAGTGACCGCCTCCGCCCTCTTCGGCTTGAGCGGCAGCATGCTGAGCAAACTTGGTGCATCAACTAATGTCCAATAGCCAGACAAACCCTTCAGTATGTCACTGGCCAGTATCATCTATTTTTCTAAAGGTGAAAATGTGTGAGTTTGTTTTTGGCATGGCAAACAGTTTTTCCTTGTACAATTCAACACAGTTTCACCAATCGTCACCAAATTGTGCATAGTTACCTGTCAGGACCCTCCGGACAACATCAGATTCATGCAATTCGAACACCACACCCTGTTCCCCAGATTCCAGCAAAAGTAAAAATGTGTTTGTGGGTTTGTGGCTTGGCGAAGCGATGTAACTTATACAATTCCAGGCCGTTTCACCAACTGCACCAGATTTTGAATAGTCACCTGTTAGGACCCTACGGACATTACTGACTACATAACATGTTAACACCCTACCCTTTTGCCTGGATTTCAGCATCTTCACCCATGAGACGGTTGCCTGAAATCAGTCAAATATCAAATTTATTGTAGAAGGAGTGATCCTCTGAAAACCCTGGAATGCAAGATTTCTGGGACATTTGCAGAGCAACAAACTGCACCAAACAAGAGTGAGGATACAGATGGGGAGGAAGCACAGTAGGTAGGTCCCCGTATGCAGCAGCACACCAACTCTTGCCTTCCCCCAATGTCTGCTCCAGGGTATGTCAGCCAGGCACACATGCCCATTCTCAGTGCAGTTGACTTCAGAGTGCCAAGCACATCAAGCAATGAGTACATCAGAACAGCGACTTACAAGATGATTGATTTTCAACAATTGATGACAGTGTTATCAAGTCTGTCTACAGAACCCATTTGGAGAATGGGTACTTTTGGCGGTATAATATAAAAAAGCACTGGCTCTGTGAGAAATAGTGAGTCTAGGGCATTTCTATGGAACTTATCCTCAAACGTGTTGCAAAATAAAAACGTAATCCAATATCATCACTGTCAATGCAATTACTTCACAACCAAAACCAAAAAAGAAGATGAAAGCAATTGTTTCTGCTATAACAAACGTTGATAACCAGGAAGACCTCTCCCTTCAGGATCCTCTCATTTCACCTCAGTTAATGCTAAAGGAGCTCAGGAAACAGGCAGTGATCATACATAGTTTAATAAACCTATGTGATAATTCTACTTACTCAGTCCTGGATAACAGCACTGTTCTTGGCACTCCTCACACAAAAGATCAAAGTATGTCTCAAGATTGTCCAAGATAACTACTATATACTTTGCATTAAAGAGTAGCATTGCACCAAAATCAGTTATCGAAAGTAACTGAAAAGGAAGACAACTCTGATGAAATCATTTACATCGAACAACTATTCCAGAAAGGAAAACCAGTTATTTTAAATCTGCTCAATGTTTGTTCACTGTGTCACAAAATGCCATGCTTAAGAGCTATTAAATCAAGTGACATAAATTATACTAACTTATTATTAGAAACCAGAATGGATATTATCTTGACATTATTTGTGTCAGTAACTCAGTTAAAAATTCAATGTTTCCAATGGGCCTTACGAAAAGTGGTAAAAACCTGGCTATTTGCCTAAACAGACAATAATGTAGTCGGCTAAATTACATGTACAGCATGTTTATGCCTGCCTGAAACCTCACTACCATTTTATAGGTAACCTCAATGTAACTGGATTGCAACAGCACCCTGATGACCGTGGGCTTGTGCGCTTTACAAATGTAAAAAATAAATACAAATAAATAAATGTAATTTCTGAGCTTGGTACAATAACCTTGCAAAATGAAAAAAACAAACATTTTTGAAAATCAAAATCAAGGGACTCTAAGATTCTTTCTTGCAATACTCAAGGTTTTAAACATTTGTTTCATAAGGACAAAGATGTTTTTAGTTGAATGAATTTGATATGTATTGCTCAAAGATGTTTGCTTCAGGAGAAACCCATACTTGATGGTTTTGATGTTTTCATGAAGGCAGCTCAAAAAGCAAAAAGAACCCAATTAGAAGTAATGTAGCAGTTGTGTCTAAATTTGTTACAATGAGCCACGCTATGTTTTAGCAGTTAAAATATCCTCAATTATTGGCAAAATCTTTCAAAATGTAGTTGCTACACAACTACTCCCCATAATCAAACAACTCCATCTCCTAAATGACTATCAGTCAGTGTTCCACCCAAAGTGTAGCATTGACTCAACCACCATCCATGTGGTGGATGATGCTCTCAAATCATGGATATATGGGAGTCATGCCTCCTTAACATCCTTGACTTCATGGCTGCATTCAACACCGTTGACCAATGCATCCTTCTTTCACTCCTTGCTGACAGGATGGGATTCTCTGGCACTCTCCTAAATAGGTTTACATCCTACCTCTCAGACAGACACCAGGCTTTCCAGATGAAATCGTTAAGTTCTAACCAACTCCAGGTCTCCTGCAGAGTCCCTCAAGACTACATCATCTCACCAATCCTTTTTAACTTTTTCACCGAACCTTTAGGCACTCTGCTCAAAAATTCCAATATAGTCATCCACCAATATGCAGATGATATTTGTACATGAGAGTAAATAGCGCGTAGGACATCATTTGTCTCTGTGATTACCTAGCCATCATCCAGTCCTGGATGTTTACTGCCTACCTCAAATTAAACCCATACAAGACTAAATTCATCGTCATTGGTCCGCCCACTAAAAAACAACTTGTCCAACAATGGATGAAGGATATGTGCCTAGAAGCATTTGATCCACAACTCTCAGACTCATGAACATTTTTAGGCTTCACCATTGACAGCAATCTTTCCATACAGAAACACATAGCCAAGAAGGCCCAAATAGACTGGCTCAGAATCAAACCTTTCATCCTGCTGCAGGACTTACGGACTGTAGTGTAGGCCCTCCTGGTCTCACACATCAAGGGGAGAAATGCTCTCCTGATAAGACTCTGAGCTGTTAATTTGGCTCCTCCAAAAGCAGCCCACCATGCTGCAGGACATACTATTACGGAGCATACTGCAGTGGCTTCCACTCCACAACAGGATACTGTTTCAAACTACATGTACCATCTACAAAGAAGTCACGAGTAGCACACCAAGTACCACATATCTAGTGACACACACTCCTTGCACAGCAAATCAATCAACTGGCTTGAATCACAACTCATTCACAAACAGAGGACCCACAAACAATCCTTCTCTTGTCATGCACCCACCCGCAGGAACTCGATTCAGGTGTTGGCTCAAAATGCCCCCACTATTCTCCAATTTCGCAAATCTCTAAAAATATTTTCCTTTCAACAACACCTGACCTAGGACTAATTCTAATGGAAACACTTACCGACACGTAGACCTCACAGTGTTGCGCTACTGTTAAAAGATGCCAGCCCAAATGCCAGCTACCCACACTCTGCACAGTCTTCTGCTTCTCTCGAGCTCGGTCAGCACCTTGAAGAATATAATACATGAAAATATGTATCCTGGTCTGGTTCTCTAGTGGAGAAAAAATGTGACTAATCAATTATTATTAGCATCCCCTCAAAGCTCAACAAACAATGTATTTAAATACTTGATCAGCTATTTTTTGCAGCTGGTAGGAATCAACTCATTCCAATTATGTCTTAATAGCTGGCGATCTAAACTGTCTCTGCAAAGACTCTGACCAGGGACCATTTCCTCTGACACTTTAGAAATTGTATTGCCTGGTCAAGCTTGGTTAAAAACCATTGAGTTTTGGGTCCTTATGAAATCAAACAGTAACATCGCAGGTGTTATTCCTTCGTCCCCTAAATGGAAAAGAGGTAGTTCCATTTCCACTTTGGAGTATATATTTGAAAATGTAAGGCAGAGCCACAAACTGAATGGACAATCAGCCCAAGTAAGCAATAACGGAGTGCACAATTTGCAAGACAAACTGTTTTTAATACATGCAAATTAATTTTGAGAGGGTCAGTCAGCTCCTTAGAACAGAAAACTGAAAACGCTCTCAGCCAGCCCACATTGAGGTACAGTAAAAAATGAATACATTACAAATATCAAATACATGTTAATCTCACATTCACTATTGGCTTGCACCTATATAAAAATGTAAACACAACCTACATTACAACCCCTTATTGGTTAATAGACTACCTGTTACCATCCTAAACACAACCTCCTACGAATGACCTGATTGTACAGTCAGCAACCAATACTTCATCCTAACTGGTTAAAGGTTATTGTCATGATGCCTGCTCCCGGGGAGCCGGTTCAAGCCCTGCGTCCCCGAAAGCGGACATCCAGTCCCCAAGGAAGGACCCAGCAACCCCATATAGGGGCCCTTTGGACAGTGTCCTGGCGCCTATGGCGCCAGGCTCATAAAAGACATCAGTCCTGGCGTCATAGGCGCCAGGCTCATTATGGGAGTGCTTGGGTGCACTTACCTGATGCAGACCATGCTGCAGGATCCCGGCCTCCTTGAGGCCTGAAAGGAACTACTTTACCTGTGGGACTAATTTACCATCCGGGCGTGGTCGGGGAAGGATACATACCTGATTGGAGGAAGGATACATACCTGGAACTTCTTCCAAGGCTATTTAAACCTCACCCGAACAGCCACACGTGCTTCACGTTGTTCTGCATCTAGCAGCTGGATGCTCACCGTGTCTGCTCCTGCATCCTGACTCCCGCCACGCCTGCCAGAATCCTGGATCACCTGCAAAGGAAGAGAAGAAGAGAACAGAAGAAGGAAAAGTCCTTACCTGCTAAATCCGCATCCCGGAGACATCTCGCCGACAATCCTGTAAAGGAAGACTTTTATTTAAAAGCTCATCGCGCCGATCGCTGCAGCGCCGCATTCCACTCACCTTTACAGTGCGCCTCCATGTTCAGCAGCGATCATCCGGATTCGCAGTAACGCCCCAGCGCCTAGGGAGAAAAAGACAAGAACAAAAGGTGAGAGAGAGAAGGGAATAAGGAAAGCTAAATCTCCACGTTAAGACTTACCTGTTGATTCATTCCCTCTTCATTTCGGGTCCGCGCCGCATCCTGAGATTTCCGGACCCCGGCCCCTAAGGGGAAAAAAAGACATCAGCATTAATGAGCAAATGAAAAGACATTACCAAAAAACGCTCATTAAAGACTTACCTGATTTCTACAAGGATTTCACCTCTCATCTCGGGTCGGTGCCTGTTCCCCGGCATTCCGTACCTCGGCCCCTATGGGGAAAAAGACACTAGCATTAGTACATTAATGCATGGACACAAGGGGAACCTCTTATCAAAAAACTTACCTGGAAGCCAAGCAAGTTTGGTTCTCACCAATCCGAAAATCCAGTGAAGTAACTGGATACCAACGCGCCCCTGCATCAGAAGCAGGATGGAGAGCTTGTCCTTCCAGACCCTAAGGTGAGACGCTACGAGGAATCACAGAAGGGGTTTCGAGGAGGGTGAGAGGGGAAAGTGGGAGGCCGATTGCATTACCCCGCAGACAGTTAATCCCCTATTTTCGCCTACAGAAGGATACTTCTGCGAGCCAGACAAGCCAAATTTGGGGGCCTGGTCCAGTCCGTCTTCCGAACCCTGCGCATCACCTTAGAAGAGGTCACAGCAGCGCAAACCAGGCCAGCGCCTCCGTGGTTTCAGGTGAGCGTTACAGATATCCATGTAACATTTACTAAAATGGCATATCCTGATTGGTCAAACCAAATTCATGTAACTTCTCATATGCAGTCCCACCGAAATGACCAAATCATGTAGTGAGTGTGTACAGTGAAGTCAGCAAATTAGACACAGTAATATCCTCTCCCATAAGCTCAGTCAATATGGCAATCCAGACATTTCCCAGGCCTTGAAGTATTTTCCTCTGTAATACTTTTTGCAACTCCTATTTTGAAACATGTTGCTATCCCTGGCACACATTCTTCCAGCTATCTCTTGGGACCCAGGTGGCTTCATAAATAACATAGCTGAGGCTCCACTCTTTGGAAATTCATTTCGCACATGTATACATACTACAAGGCCATTCGATTGCAGACCCAGTTGTACTTACACTCCATAGGGGGCAGTATAAACGTGGTCTAGTTTCACGCTTTTGCAATGTCTCTACTCAAGTCTTCATTCACACCAAAATATGTCCATCACAACTGTTATACTTATCTATCATCGGGAACACAACCATCATTCTACAATTCACTAAAAGCTCATGCGAAGAGCTAGGACCTGCATCAATAACTATGTGTGCTGCACCTCATCCTTCTTCCAAGGATCCTGGCACACAGCGGGCTCACTGGGGGAAGCAGTAATAAAGTTTAATTAAATGGACAACAGTTCTCGGATCTCTAGCCCTGTGCCCTGATTGGCAGACATCTACAACACTAAAGGGGACAAGTTCACAATGGCAGTACTGTGGCTAGTGTGCAAGTAATGGAAACCAGTAACAATATCTTCTGCTGCCCAAAATTTCACCACATGCTCAGTAGCTTAGCGCTCCCTCTCTATTTCTATTTGCCTTACTTACCTTTCTCTTGTGCGCTTCTGTGTTTGGTATGACTTCTTGTCTGATGTAAACAGCATTGAGCGTACGTGCCCCCGGAGCTCGTATAATGCAGAGACCAAATCCTCGCGAAATACATCTTTCATTAATGTCATAATTTGGACGAGGCATAACTTACTTGATGTTCTACCACTGTCAATAGGGCAGGATTACTATGACATATTGCGTCTATTCCCAAACTCTGGTTTCTCATATTTCTATGCGCTCAAGGCATTATGGGAGTTGTAGTCCAGTCTACGTGGATAGTGATATCCTTGTATCTTCCTAGATTTAAATGGAGTAAAACCATTCAGAGGTTTTTGGTAAACTGGAAGGGCATTATGGAAGTTGTAGTCTAGTGCGCATGGATAGTGGGATCCTTTTTACTAATGTAGTGGGGGGAACCATCTGATGGCTTCATCTCTTGTTTGTACATAAAATAAGTACAATGGCCCCACTCTCTGTTTTGCATCTAAAGGCTTAGTGAGTCACTAAAGCATTCCAATCTACGGAGATGTTCAGACCGTGATTGACTGTGTTTAGGGAATAAATCCAATGTTGTTCCAACTTATGCAATGCCGTCGCCATGGCCCCCTATGCTTCTGGATTTAATAGTTTGTAGCACAAACCATTTCAAATCTGTGTCCTTGTGATCTTTTTTCTTAAAGTGTTTGACCAGAGACTTGTCGCTCACATTGTTGCAAATACAGGGCCGGTGTTCACCTAGCCTGACTCTGATCTCTCGCATCGTCTTTCCCACATATAGTAGATTACAGGGGCACGAGATAATGTAGATGGCATTTTTTGTCTGGCAATTTGTGTGGCTTTTTAAATCCCATTTGATGTTATCATACTCAAAGACATGTTTGGTCTCAGTGAGTAGACATACTATGCAATTGCCGCATCTATGGTGTCCAGTTATCGGCAGTAGACCCCACTGATTTAAGATTGTTTGTTCTTTTGGTCCATCTCGGTAAGTGTGTACCAGCCTTTGGCGCATGTTAATGTTTCTCTTGAACGCAAACATTGGCCTTTTGGATAGGCTTCTGGGTTCTGCACTAGACTCATTACTGATTGGGTTATATGTGGTTACGCACACCAGTCAGTCATTGGGGCTTCTTTCTTTCTTAGTGAGACTCATCTCTCTATTTGTATTGGCCACCCTCTTCAAATTATCTTTTGTCATTTTTCTTGGATACCATCATGTCTGTAGACGTTCTTTTAGTTGTTGTGCATGCATGTCATAATCTCCTCTGGCTGTACAGTTACGGCGTATCCGTAAATAATGGCTGTACGGTAAGTTATACTTTAGTGCCTAGGGATGGAAGCTGGACTAATGCAGGAGTGTATTTTTGTCGGTTTTCTTTCTGTACAGTGACGTTTCTAGAGATCTACCTGCTTTTTTGATCATTAAGTCTAGAAAACGTACATGGTCTCTGCTCCATTCAATGGTAGAGTTTATGTTTTCATTACAGGTATTCAACTATTCACCCAGATCCGTGACACTTGTAGCACATGATTTTTTAAACCAAACCAATTAAAGAAAGTAATTAATTAACTACCCTCCAAATGTCATGCTCCAGTCTTTGCCGCCACTATAAATGAAAGCCTGAGTATTGTAACAACACTTTGCTGGCTCAACCATCTTATCGATTTCATCGCTTACAAGTGCTGCAGAATGTTGCAGTTTGTTTAGCTACAAGCATTCCCTATGGACAGTTGGTCTCCTTAACCCATCAAGGCCTTCATTGGCATCTGTCGTGGCACATATCCAGTTTAAACCACTTTGCATGAATCATTGTAAAGGCTGTCTATTTTCTTTTATTGATTTGGTTACAAAATTAAAGTTTTCAATACACAATTCTATGTAATTAATACAGTTGAGAAAACACACTTATAGAATCTGATTCAAATGTTAAAAGAAATACAAAATGTGTAACTTACAATAATAAAAGAACAGAGTAACATTTAAGAAATGACCACTTCATTAACAATTGCTTTTATGTTGTTACTCTTCTGGATTTAGACATTGAGTTTTTCAAGCCAATGTATGGATCATCTCAAAAATGTCAATGTAGCCTATGTTCATGAGATATGTACAACATTAAAACAATTTGATCACATTATTTCAGGGGTTAGGACTCTATAATCTTTGAATAGATTTTGTAAATACTGTTTCCTTAGGCCGAGAAGCGCTGGACAATTCGCTAAAATCAGTTTCAGCATTTACGGTTCGATCACATTTTTAAAATGATGGCATGATCTTTCTTCAGCCACCTCATTTGATCTTGCACCCAACAGATCTCTTGTGGGCCATAAATGTAGTCTTAATCTTAAGGACATGCTCCTCTATTTGGGATCTGGAAATGTTATCATGTAGAGTTCAGGAGTGTTTAAGGGTTTTCATAAAGGCTCTCCTAACTGGAAACTTGTGTACATTTGAAACACTTCTCTAGGCTGTTGCCAAGCATACCACCACAATATGTTTTTTGGCTTTCGTTGGATTATTCACGAGTAAGTCAATAGATATGTCAGCCATTTTTATATAATGGGTTGCTTCACTTATCCATGGTTTCAGTAATCTGTTTGTTGCAGATATCAATGTAGCAGCTAGCACATCTAATAGAGATTTTCTGTACAGTGATACAATTTTCCAAATCACAAATATATTCAGAGAGAGTATCCCCAATTCATGTCTGACAATTGCCATTGGTTGCCGGTTAACACTTTTTCCAGAATGTACCTTCAAGTCTTGTCCAATGCAACAAACCTTTGTACACTCTAGTCTCCGCTCGATAAGTTACAATTGGTACAACGTTCTGTCTGTTATTAGTTATCACTGGTTTAGATGAAAATGTACCATATTTTTGTTGAACCCCTCCAGCATGTGATGTTGCTGTCTGGATTTTTCTTTTTAACTCTAGATGATATGGAAGGTCAACCAGGTTGCTATTCATATTAACACCACAGTAGCAATAGCCTTTAACCAGAGCAACTGGGCTGCTGTTTATCTTCCAGTTATCTTGAGATCTATTTCACTTCAGTTTAATTGGATTACAAATCATTACTTTTGTTTTTTCCAAGTTTATGAATAAAGAATTTCTGTTGGCATATAATTCATTAGCACTTAATAGGTTCTGTAGGCTATTGGTCTTTTCGATATTAAAATTAAATAGTTGGCATATAAAAGCTAGTGTATGTTGACTATGCCTATTTTAGGTGAGTCTGATACCACTTCTTTCAAATCTCTGCCAATATCTGACATAAAAAAATTGAAAAATTATGCAGCTAAAATACAGTCCTGTTTTAAGCCTCAATGCATGTTACTTGGTTAGGACAGTAGGCTCTCTTGGGATAAAAGAAGTAGCACTATAGTGTTTGTGTACACTTGTGATATTAAAGCAAGCAAGTGATTTGGCAGGGTGCTTCCTCTAAGTTTGTGAATAGCAATTGTCTAGATATAGAATCAAATGCAATTTTGAAATGTAAAGGCCATACGAATGTGTTGACCTGTGAAGAGGCTGTGGCACTTAATTAGTGTTAATGCCAACAAATGTACTGAAGTATTTAGACCCGCTGTAATCCCTGTTTGGAAATTGTCAATCAATTGCATCTTTTTTACCAAGATCTTAAAGTCCCTTAGAATTAGACATCCAAACATTTTATGGGGATGTCCAATAAGGCAATCAGGCGAAGATTTTGTGGACGTTTGTGATCTCCCTTTTTATAAACAGGGATTATTATGGATTTCACCCAAGTTGGGGGGATCTGTTTTGTTTGTAGAATTTCATTGAAGAGATCAAGTTTTATGTTCGCCCAGGTTTCCGGATGGGTTTTTAACATTACATTTGTCAGTCCGTCCAGGCCTGGGGCTCTGGACCCACTCAACTTAGAAATCAATAGAGAAATATTCTCTTTGTCAAATGCAATTGATTAATTAGATAATGAAGGGCTGGGATCTAATCTATTGCCTTGGGTTCTCAGGCCATAAATCTGCTCATAGTAATGGCACCAAGTGGATTATTGGGCTATATTTAATTGGAAAGGCAATTGATCATAATGACAAGCTCTATTTAGCAATGCCCAAATTTGTCCATAATTCTTGGACACTATGGCTTTCAGCATGTGCTCCCCCATCGTTTTGTAGAGTTTGTGCCTGGTGGGCTTTAGTCTAGTTACAGTGATTTAACTTGAGCTTCCACATCACGGCTAGGCTAATCTGTGTCTAAATGTGCTGTTTCTCTAATATCTTTTCATAACTGGGTTTTCTTTTCACGTACAATTTGGTCAAAGCAATGTCTGTGTTTGTAAAAAAACAACGGAGATATGGGGGATCTCAGCTTGAACAGGGTCATGATTGCTACATACCTGCCTTCACTTGAACGAAGCTTGTATTAGGTATTGTTTTATATGAGGCAGGCTGCAAGTGTAGGCATTCTACTGATTCTTTTATTCATCTGAATCTATTCCTACCCCCATTAGAAATACTTTGGGTGCATAATAACTGTTCTTGGATATGGTTCCAAGTTACTGCTAATAGATCATGATCACTTTGCATCTGTTCTATTACCCCAAAGTGGGTTATGTTGTTAAATGTTTTCCTTTAGATGAAAACATAATCAATGATTGGAGCAGATGTCCCACACCTCAATATAGGTCTGGGGAGAATGTCATTCTTTACAGCACCGTTTAGCATAACAAACTTTCTCTCCTTCATTAATGTTAACGATCGCATAAAGGCATCTGAAGTGTTCACTTCATTCATTGACAAGCATTTGATGTTTAAATCTCCTGCTATTATCACCTGTGCAATTTTGGTTGTTTATTAATCAAATCAAGCATTTGAATTACTCTTATTAGGAATGCATTATCAGTTATTCCTGTATGACTCCATTATAAATGTAAGACAGCAATAATCTATTTTGCATCAATAATCTTAACAAGCTGGGTAAAAGCATTAGGAGAGGCCCCTGGTTCCAGGCTGATACCTCTACTTGGTTTCACTGCTATCAAAAGTCCAGAGGAGGGCCTACCCATGACTCCTCTGGTCGCTAGAACTGGGGATATGATGTGATCATCCCATATTGGAGCATCTACAAACCAAGTTTCTTTCAATAGTATAGCATTGAAACCTTTCAATGTGTCTAGGTTATTACATAACACATGTTTGAAACCCTTCTTACTCAAGGAATTGTATACTGTGTTGCTGATTTGTTTTATCTTTCTCTATGCTTGTTAGGCTAGTAAATTGCTTGACTACTTTCGGATCTTTACCGTTACTGTTAGAACAAGTAATCTGTAATGTCACATCACCTTTCTCTCTTTGGCAGGGCCTCAAGCTTGTCTACTAGTCAGACCTCATAATATTATATGTATCGGTCTTGTTACAGAGTGACCTTGGCTTCTGGTCTAAGTGTTAGTTGGATATCGAATGGGAATATCCAACGTTCGATGGTAGATATTTGTGATTGTAAGGAGTTTTCTCCACTGCGGCAACATGCTTTAAACTATAATCTTATCTTATTTGATGAAGCCCAGTTTAAACAGCTTGTCTCTTGTTAAGCATGACATATTCAGAATTACCCCAGACTTTATCCATAACCTCACCATACTCAAATTATGCAGTTCGAGGAATTCTACTTGTGTAATATTCTGACATTAGATCCTCTTTGAAGATCCTCTTTGAGGATCCTCTAAAGCATGTATATCACTGAATATATTTAAAATACTTGATCTGCTCCAAACATATTGGGGAAGGGATTCTGAACTACATTGTAGTAGTACATTGAGTGGCAGTTTGTGTCTTTGTCAGAATCTTGTAATTAGCTAATCGGTGGTTAGCTGTCTGTCGTTCCCTTGTACACATTCCCACACTAGGAGGTAGAAATGTTAAGCCTGGTCCCTCTCTATAAGTGTTCTTAAACGAGAACGTCATATTTCCAGTCACTAGATATGTGGGAATTACAGGTCTCTTTTGAACTTTTTCTGTTATGTTTCTCCGCTGTTCTAAAGTAATACATTTTGCGATATTTTGCCATTCTTGGAGAGTTAGCTTTTCAGCACCCTTGTTATCTGCATAATTTCCCTCATTTAAATCTGTGAAAATAGCAGCGTCAAATGCTCTGCAGTCATTCTCTACACTGTTCAATTGGGCAGCAGATTCAATCACTTCGTCCAAAGGCTCTCCTTCCTCATTTATCTGCAGCGGTGATGGTGACTGCGGCATTGGTCTAGGGTTTTCTTTTGTTTTACTCTCACTACTTTCTTCATTTTTCTCACTTTTGTTTCAGTTGAATGAAAACACAGTTTCTCTGGTGTTGTTAGAGTTTGGATGAATTTCCTTGAGCCAAATTGTTTTCGTTTTGCTCGAGTTTTTTGCTTTTTATCTGGCCTCACTATTTCGACCGTATATCCTTTTTCTTTTGATCCTTGAAAGATCTCAAATGTGGGTTTTGCATGCTGCAACTCAGCAATGAGAATAGGTACCTCACTCGCCTCTTCCCTACTGTTCAACTGAGCAACTAATGCAGCTGTAGTCTCAACCTCAGCTTCTTGGGTGGACGGTGATAGGTATATAACAGAATGCGATAAAGCAGAGTTAGTGTTTATTGCAACATGATTTCCCTTTTTTACATTCACACTGCGGCTCCTGTACAGCCACTGGAGAGTGGTTCGCCATTTCATTTATTTTCTCCAATATTTTAATTAAGAAATTATTCCATGCTACTGCTTGAGAGTTTAATTTACAATCTAATGACTCATAGAGTTTAGTCAGGGTTACATCAACTCTTCTGCTCCCCTCGCTCTCCACATTTAAGGGTCTGCACAGGATTGGATATACATAGGAGACGGGTGAGCATGACGAGGAGTCAGTCAATGATCTATAAAAAATGGGGATTGAGATACCTTTTAATTCAAAGGGTGCAATGGGAGGTCACCTAGGGGCAGAATGGGAAATTGGGTATCAGCACTAGTATTAGTTCTGAAGCTGTTTGCCTCTGGTTAGTGTTATCGGGAACTTTGTGATCATCGACAGGGCTCAGAACTCCTTTGGTGGTGTGAATTGGATCATTCACAAAAACAGGAGTCGTTTTGCATACATTTCCTTTCCCATGGCTGTTCTCCTCGTCTCTTTGGAGGTTTGCATGCACTTGGGCAGTCAGTTGTAGAGGCTCTGCTCACTTAGCTCATCACAGGGCACATTGGGAGGATCGCTACGCTTGGTGGCTCGAGTTCCTGCTCTATACTGAAATGAGCAGCAACTATCATAATGTCAGATATGTCACTGAAATGTATCAAGGGGCCATTTCTTTCAGTGGGTTCCGTTAGAACTGCTTTAGCTGAGTTAGCCTGTGTGTTTGGCTTTACAAATGGCGCTCTTTGGATCTCGGCCTTCCCAACAGTACAAACATTTCTTATATCTGTTGTTAATGATTTTGCTTGTTTCCATTTTTGCAATGTTTTCGACTTTTGGTTTAACTCGCCAATCTTGTTCTCTTCTTGTAGGGGAGCCGTACTCTCAGACAGTTGGAATATCTTCTGATTAGGAGGCAAAACTGTCTTTAATGTATACAGGATGTTCATTTTTTTTATTTTTTCATGTTTCCCCCTTTGTACACCTATGCCCCATGTTGCAACTTTACCTTTTGTCACACTTATAATCCTCACCAAACATCCAAACAGCACTTGCACGGCGTCAATTTTTATTGAACACTTACCAATGTGGAGGAGCTAGGAGGTATCTAAAATACAAAATACTAAATTTGTATTTATAAGTTTATCTATTTGAAATAGGAGTCTCTTTGGTGACATCTAACAGCACATTTAAATTAAGTTCACCTTTTAAGGCTTTCCACAAGCACAGGATATTGTGTCCAATTTGTCATATATTGTCCACAACGATCAGTGGTTCCAGGGTCATTCCAACGTTTCCGACCAAACTGCACTTGCAGAAGCACTTCTGGGTGTGCACATGCTGATGCATGCGGCTGGCAATTTTTATGGAAAACTTCCAGATGGGGGCAGAGCAAGGGAGTAGCTAAAACATTAAATACTAAATTAGTATTTATATGCTTATCTATAAGAAATAGGAGTCTCTAGGGAGAGATATAACAGCAAATGTAAATTAAGTCCACCTTTTCAGGTTTGCACAAGCACAGGATATAGTGTCCAGCACTGGAAGAAACACTTCCAGATGCGCAGAAGGCTGTCTATCTTTTCAAGAGATGATTTCTTCATACTGTCGGTCACCCACGTTGAGCTCCGCCTGTCCGGTTTTTCCTATAGTTCCTCATTATCGCTTGGAGTGCTGTGGCAGCTGTGCTTTTTCTGTGGCTGGCCCTAAACTCTAGAATTCTCTTCCAGTCTCTATTCAGACAATTCAAGATTTTCATTTTTTAAAGCTAGCCTCAAGACACACCTGTTTGCTTAAATTTTTATCTTTGTATCTTACTAGCACAATGATGTGATGCCACCTCTGGTGAAAGTTTGCACTGCATACAATTGGAATAGATAGAAACAGTCTAGAAGAAGTGGAAGTTGGGCATGTAAGACCGACAGGAACTAATATTACTTGCCCCCCTATCTCTCTCCTCTCCTCTCATTTTACACTCCCTCCTGTTCTCTCTGCCCTGTTGACCTCTTCTTACTCACCGTCCCCCCGTCTCTATGCACCTCTTCACGCTTCTGTTCCTTTCAGCTCTTGGCCCCCCTACATTGGAACTCTTTACCTCTCTCTATCTGCTCCACCCCCACCTACACTTCCTTCCGCACCTCCTTGAAATCTCTTCTTCTGCACTCCCCCCTTGACCTCTTTCCTTCCCTACCATCACCCCTCTCCTACTTCCCCATTCTCACTCCTTTTCCCTTCCTACCCTCCCTTTACCCCTTTCCTACATCCAACCCCCTTGAAAATTTAATCTGATAAATGAAAATTGCTACTTCATCTTTTCCCTTGACTACCTCCTCTCTCCCTTCCTCCTCACCTTTTCCCTCACCTTCTGCCATCTAGGTAAATTGTTCTACATTTTATTTCATTGGTTTGTTTCATGATTATAAATATGCTTCTTTCATTATTCTTGTACCTTGTTTTTATATTGTAAAGCGCTTTGGATAAAACACTATATAAACCTAATTAGCATAAACATAAACATAGGTTGGACTAAAAAGCATATATATTCTGAGAAGGGAATTAAGACTTCAAATCATATCCTGACAAACCCGAAAAGCATTTTCCAGCAGACTTGATGGTGCTTAGCTGATGGGAAGTGCTTGCAGATTCTTTGGGAAAGGGCACCAGGAGAGAGGGATTCACAGAATTCCCTACATTACCAATGATGGCATTACATACAGTATTGCTGAAGTGGTCACATTGGTCTTCATCCATGTCCCATGCACCTGCCTGCATTGCGAGTGGGACTAGGGAATGAACTTGGAATGCTTCCTGGGCACGTTTATCATATTTTCCGTACCTGCTGGCCATAAACGCAAGCCAAGCCTAGAGTGCCGTGAGCCGCCTACAGGATAAACTGTGCATGGTCACACTCTGATATAGTTTAACGATGTTTTTTCAAAAGCTTCATTGAATTCCAGGCCAAAGTTATAATCATCACAATACTGCCTTGGTCCAATTTCACTCCAAGTTCATCAAAGATGCAAACATTTTCGCAATCCTGGCTTTTACTACCCGGGGTCTGATACCAGTCCAGTGCCAAGAACACCTTACTTAGCATGATTCCAGATAATGACATTCCTGAAAACATATTTGAATGTGGGTCCATGCCCTCACTGTCCAGGCATTAAATGGATAAAGCAACTTTACAATTGTGTGACCACTTAAGTTTATTAAAAAGGAACAATAAATGGATTGTTGGCTATATGTTCAATGGAATATATCCCATAACAAACACAACTTGAATGGTGTTAATTCTGACCATAAATACAGAATTACGTGTGCAGTTCCGGTAATTTCTTTTGGGTCCGTTCCACAAAGAAGGACTTATGAGTAACTCTTGCTTCTGACTTACCATGAGTAATTAGAGATTTGACTGAGTTACTCATAGACATCTCTATGAATAAAATAGCTCTTAGCAGGTTTCCGTCAAGAGTAAGATATTGTCACGTGTATGTGACTCTATCCCTTTGAGTTTAGGAGAGTTGCATAAGTAGAAACAGCCAATCACTTTATGCTAGACCTATATAGACGTATAGATAGATAGATAGATAGATAGATAGATAGATAGATAGATAGATAGATAGATAGATAGATAGATAGATAGATAGATAGATAGACATAGATCAGTGGATAAAGAAAGTTACACCTATAACTTCATATGTTTACATAATGCCACAGACTACAACCTAAAAAAGAGAACATGTTTTCCCTTGTCTCAGGAGGATAGCTCAGGGGCAAGGTGCCCGCCTTGGAAGCAACACGCTGTGCTTAGAAACCTCTGGGTATTTATTGTGTTATGAATAACCTATCATATCATAACATCCGTTCCACTGGACATGGTTTTACATCAACGCACAGTAACTATACATGGCCAGCTACTTAATCGAATCCAAATGTTATTGACTTAACTTCCCTTTCTTTCATGCATTGCCCGTCACTCTAAATGCACGTATCTCTCAAAACATGCAGCATTCTTTATAGCAAAAAATCAAATGATCAAATGGCCAAATTCGGGCATTTACTAAAGGTGTGGCACATCTTTAAGAAGCAGAGGTGCTTACCCTTAAAAAGGTTTTAAACTATTTGTGCGCAAATAGAATTTAGCACACAGTATTAATAATAGATTAATACATGAACATCTATGGAGAGGCATGAGATAATGATTTAAAAAGGAATAATTTAAAAAGATGAATAAAAAAGTAGAATCTGAAGAGAGGGCCAACATAAACTAGGGACAAAACATGCTGTGAATAAAGTCTGTTAGATCTTGAAATAGGAGAACTGCTAAATAATGCATAGTTTTATTTTTCTCTCATTTGCATAAACCTTGAGAGAGTATTTACTTATGTAAACTTAATTTGATGTATTGGATGACGTGACTGGGGAAATGAAATGCATTTTGTTTTCATTTCGGTGCGCGGGAGAAATATTCGGTTACATACGGGCTACTTAGACATAATCATTCCAGTGAATGCGATGGGAGGCTTGATCCAGGTTGGAAAGGGCCGGATTTAGCACACTGCCCTGGTATTGCTGCAGGCTATGCAGGTTGGCCCAAGCTCTGCTGGGGAGCAGATGGCAAGCCAATGCTTGTAGTCACACTTACCTTCCTTGCTAAATCCATAATCCCTCGCTGGACACGCAGCCAAGGCAGGCTTTGGAGGCAGAAAGGAGGTTACAATCTGGACGTGCCTCCGACTGCCAGCACTGAGGAAACAGCTCCGAAATATCAAATGCCTAACCAGTTATCAGTCCTGTCTCCGTGCCAGGCCCGCATTTTTAAAAGTAATTAAGACATGATTGAAAATGTGCACGCCGCTGACACAAAAATCTTCAGAAATAATGAAAAGCAAGGCATAATAGCAACACAAAATGCTTTCTTTTTTTTTTTTTTGCACGCGTTTTGAATGACCAACATTTTAAGGGAGCAGGACGAAAACGGTGCTGTTTGCATTGAAATATCGGAACAGGCATGGAAGGATCTTGCCCTTATTTAATATAAAATTCGACACAAGTAGATTATCTTTATAACAAACCTAACAATAATTAGTAATATCATCATGCCTTTTTATCCTGGCATCTAGGAAGGATAACTGGACACATTTATACTAGACATTATAAACCCAGCAGGAGCCAACACAATATTATTTGAAAAACTAAAAAGTGTATTACTGGAATGTGAGCAATAAAAATGCAGTATATTTAGGCCCATCTGCTATATGCAAACAGAGGATAATAGAATACACGGTCGACGTGCACTGTTCCAAGAGGAGTCCATGAACGTGTTCAGAACTATGCTCACATCCTCGAAGATAGACAGCAACCCCCTACAGTGTTTCATGTGTTACAAACATACAGTCAAATATGGGACACTGGCTTTATCCTGGAAAGCGTTGTGATACAAAAATGACTTCCCCACCTGCTGGTGAACAAGCTTTGTAAATGCATCGCATACCTTAGCATAGGGCGAGCTGCAAGGAACGACGACAACAATGCATGACCATAAGATAATGCATAGCTAGGGCCTGAAATAGGCCGATGTGATTGTAAATGGTTATGTATAACACCCAGACGATTCTAAGCGGACTCGGGAAATGAACCTGTGTTGCTCTGGCTCGTCTTGCTTCTAAGGCGAGCGTTGCCCCTCAGCTATCCTCTCGAGAAAAGGAGAGGAAGAATGTACAGAGGCAGCATTCTCAGCACAAGTCAATGTGTAAGCACATTTTACCAAAGCACGCAGGCCTTCATGATGTGTAAATGTAAAGGCCTCGTTATCTGGATGTATGTTGATTAAGACACATTATACTGTTGTAATTGTGATCTAAAGAGGGATAATTGGAACCATGGGCCATATTACAGTAACTTGTCCGTATTATCCGTATTATCACTAGGGCAAACTATGCCCTGTCGCAGACATGTACTGAAACTGCACGTTTTTTTTTTTTGTTGTTGTTGTAATAGGGACATCTGTGACGTAGTGGTTTACCATGGGAAAGTGCACTTGTGGTGCAAATGTTTTCTAATATGGCCCCAATGTTTTTTTTTTTTTTTTTTTTACTCAATGAACTTTGCCCTAGTGCTTATAACAGTGCAACATTGCACCGGTGCAAAGGTCCTGTAACCTGGCCCATGGAATAACTGTAATGCATAATGTGTGATTTTGCGTTTTAAAGTGGTGTGCCAAATGCCAAATGCCTAATTTTCCCTCCGAAATTGTGTGATAATCTAGCTGAAGTCTATGGGGAATAGGGACATCCATTTGATGTATTAATCATTTGTGAAACGCACAGTCATCAAAAAAGACTGCACTTCATTTCTCATTGCTCATTGTTGTGTAATTAATTATATTATCGTGTCCTATTCTTTCATGTTATATATTTATATATTATCCCAAACCAAAGCTTAAAAATAATATTCTTCAGTAAATACCCACAGATTGATGTTGATGTGCTTTTCTCATCCATATGTCCAATTCAAAATGTGCAGACCAAGATTTTACAGTAAGTTAAGCTCCGTATGTGACTACAATGTGGGCTGTCTTATCAAATAACATCCATGAGTGTGTTGAAATAACATTAGTCCAAAGACATTCTGTTAATCATATCATCTGCGTTGGCACCATTCAAGATAGTACACAACTCTAAAAATAATACAAGACAGCACACATGGAAGTGAGAGGAAACTAGAATCTAAATTGTTCGTCAAATATGAGTTAACGATTATTAGCAGTAGAGACAAAACAATCACAGCAGGCTAGTAAAGTGGGTCGTCTGTCACACGTGTAACTGATGATGTAGGTCTGTTTGGGTCTAGCTCTGCATGGGGCAGAGGAGTCTGCCGATGTGCAAGGCGCGTCTGCACTCTGACAGTTCTGTAACAGTAGATGTGATTCTTCCCATTGTAGCCTTCCCTGTTTAGAGCCCGGAATGGATAACATCTGAACTTCACCTATTTTCAGCCATGGTTCCTGCTATTTCTGTGCCTAGTGTGTTCTGGGAAGGCATTCCAGCTGAGGAGCACCATAGCCATCATAGCCCTGCCCATAGCACAGAGCCCAAGGGAGTAGTCTCTCCTGCGGGCAGGAAAGAAACTGCCCCAGTACATGTCCATAATCTTTTGTTTGTTTTTTTGTTGCAAGATCCATGTGCCAAGGAACCTCTTTTAATCTCTATGGCAGATTTGAGCGTCAGAGCAACACTATTTTGCTGACATAGGAAGTATGGTACCTGTGAGAGTTTCAACCTTTTAAACAATCCATTTCATTAGGAAATGTGACATGTTAATAAATATCTGCCAAGTCGTCTTTGTCACCCTATGACCCTCCCACTTGTCCCGGAGGACAGGTCCTGCTAAGAGCCATGCATAGTAGGATACTGGAGTTTTGGTGATCTCTGAGCAAATTGGTGCATGTGGTGTGAAACAGGAGGTGGGCTTCTGAGGACACTAGAAATTCCCATAAGTAAGTGGGGGCAGCAATATGAAATATAGACGCAGGGCACACACAGACTCTCTCTCTCTCTCTCGCTTTCTCTCTCTCTCTCTCTCTCTCTCTCTCATTAATAACTGTGAAAGTGCCTCTGTCATAGATGAAGAGGAACTCTGTATGGTCTACTTTTTTTTTAAAGAAGCCTAGTACATATTAGGTACAACTCTCAGCATGAATGACATAAGCAGATAATCAATGCACGAATGTACTGTACTTCATATTCTTCCCCAACAGGTTATATATCATATGTTCAGCAAACAACACAAATGTCCTCTGCATTAGGAATCATCAGCATGTTGAGAAACACAGTGAAAAGATACTTTGTTTTATAGAACAGGCGATAACATGTCTCCTAACTGAAAGTCAGATGTGTTCTCTTAATAAACCCCGAGACATGTATCCGGCAACCCTTTTGCAGATTCGCTTTCTAGTATGATCCTCGCGAAATTGTGCAATACAAATTAAACGTGAATGCTGGAAAATGTTAATGAAATACAGTTCTGGCAACAACTTTGATATGACGCAGGATGCAGCTACAACACCAACTACCAAAGCTGCCCTCTCTTGGCTGTGCCCCCTGCTTTGCCCCCACTGGTGTCATCGTAAGCACAAGCAAAGGCCCCGCCTGAGTGGGAAGCCTGCCCTCCCTTCCTATGGAGCAAAGGCCCCGCCTGAGTGGGAAGCTTGCCCTCCCTTCCTATGGAGCAAAGGCCCCGCCTGAGTGGGAAGCCTGCCCTCCCTTCCTATGGAGCAAAGGCCCCGCCTGAGTGGGAAGCCTGCCCTCCCTTCCTATGGAGCAAAGGCCCCGCCTCAGTGGGAAGCCTGCCCTCCCTTCCTATTGAAGCCTGCCCTCCCTTCCTATGGAGCAAAGGCCCCGCCTGAGTGGGAAGCCTGCCCTCCCTTCCTATGGAGCAAAGGCCCCGCCTCAGTGGGAAGCCTGCCCTCCCTTCCTATGGAGTCAGGTCCCCCAAGGAATAGACTCTCATTCCTTTTCCTCTTGTCATTCAACTACTGGATCAAAGATATTACCCCAGTAATTTGACTCAGAAACACTATCAGCTGCAGCCAATCCTTGTTGGTATTTGACACTTTTGCTGCTGGTCATGTGACAAAGCACTACAGTATAGTGGCACGTCGGTCTAGTGTAGCTTACAGTTACTGGCTCAGGATGCCATTCTCTTGCCACTGACCAAGTCTTAGAGGTGACTGTCCAGCAAGCAGAAACTTAAATCGTGTCAACTAAACTTCTCTTCGTCTGCAAAATGTCAGACCACAATGATCCCGTTGTCCTGCTGCCACACAGCTCCTGGAGAACACATTACCTGGAACTGGTCAGGCAACACAACAGCAACGAACAGCAACTTAATAAACTGCAGCTACAATTTGCGGAATCAGGTGACTGTCCGATTTAATAACATGTTTTGATTCCTCCAAAAGGTCATCATTGGCATACACGAGATACAATGGCATGGATGACCCCTAATAGTCCATGCAATGACCTAGATAGAAGTCAACACCCCATGCATTACTCACAACAGGTAATTATGTGCATCACACATCAGTCTCCACTACCACTCCTACTTCAGTCACACAAACAACATAAACCACATGCATCCCACTTGTTCCCACACAATCTAATTAGCATCTAACGTTCAACCATTCACCTCTGACACACATGCACACGTTCAAAGCAGTACTGCACGGCACACACATCCAACATGTGAACATCAAACATAGCGTAAGTGCACTATACGTAACAGAACCCTAGCTGGCCCCACGTACTCCCACATCCCATCCACATTGGCTATATATAATTCAGCACACCATCTGCACAGAGGCCTACAAACGGCCCTCTGTTATCCATAATACTCTGTTTTCGAGCATCCGCCATGATGCTTTGTTATTCAAATCCATGGATCTCTTTATCTACCATTTTACCATGTTGATGTTCAAACAGTTACATTTCAGCTGATCTATCAGCCACCTAATGGCAAAAAGCCATTCCTCACAGAAATGGCCAGCTCATCAGAAAAAAATAAAAAAACATTCATCAAGCACTACATCAAAATATTTCACAGAAACCTAAATCTGTTAGGAACCCAAACAACCAAGAAAAAATAGAATCTCTCTTAGATCTCCAGAACACTCTTAAAATCACACAGCTTGTCACAGGACCACCCAGCACTTAACGTAGTATTCACTGAATAACCAAATGTAAACTGCCCTCCACCTGTGCAACTAGATTTGCTTGAATACACAGCAATAACTTGTTACTCATTCAAAAAAAAAAAAAACACTTGCCCATTTTGGAAACAGACTTCAACACTCTGGCATGCACCTTCATCCATCATCCAGTCTGTGCTTGGTAGGTTAAATGACACAGTGACAGACACTGACATCAGCAAGGCATGGCTGAAGACACAAACCAATAAAGCAATACACACGTTGATATACAATGGAACTCAGCGACACTAAGTGTGCCTTTGTTAGACACAAAATAAACTGGAGGAAATGCAAACACGAGAAAGCACACACCTCTCAGAAAACACTCCATTTAGCCTGCAGGTCCTTCCCCACCTGATATAAATAAGAGGACTTTACAGCAAGCATAGGAGAAGTATCCAACAAAAGCAGAGTCCTACTCATATCCATGAAACACTGCTCCACCTATCAACTCCATCAAGAATTGCTTCTACCCCCTGGCACATTATAATGGTACGCAAACCCACAATGATTGCAAAAGATGCAACGTGTTCCTAAAGTGAATACACAATTTTATCCCACAATGACAACAATCAATCCACCAAATATGTCGACACTATGTCACTATGCAGTGTCCCATGTTAGAAGTAAGGAACATACCAATGAAAGAGCTCACAGACATGCTTTCAGCCCTCAATGCCACCTCCTATGAGGATGATCAAGCCCAGCCTCCATATGGGTGAACATCACATGAAACACAATCCAAGACTCCACGCCATCAATGTCTCACTCACTCAAGTCCTCTTCCACAATATAAGGACAACTTCTCATGTTCTCCTGCTACTACAATCGCTCATGCTTAACCGTGATGACCTAGACAACTTCAGTCAACTAACCTTCATTGGAGAGATTATTTGGAATATTGTCACACTCAAACAAAAAAAAACAATATCATCAGGCGAAATACAAGTTTACCTGACTGTCTTTGAGCCCATATGGAACATGGAGACTGCCACCATCCAGATAATTGATGATACTCCTGTGATAATTGACAAGGGTAATCCCATATCTTCTGGCTCTGTCCAAACCCTTTGCCACATTCAAAATGTAAGACCACAAATTACTGAGAAACTTTGTTATCATGCTGATGGGATTGAATACCTCAGTTCTTTGATGAGCATCACACTTACCTTAGTAATCAAAACAAGTTCCTCCAAATGGGCATCTGCAGATCTCAGTCTATTGAACCCAACGACTTGTAGAGAGAGTGCCACAAGGACCCATCTTCTCCAAAATGCGTATTACACATTTGTATGGAATCCATGAGGGCGCTCCACGAAAGTACAGCATGAAAATCCACCAGCATGTTGATGGCACTCAGCCGCTCATCAAGGTGAAGTGCATCAATTAAACATTGCTTCTCCTTCATCCAAATATGCATGTTGATGGCCAACCTAATTCTTAAATAAGTGAAGAGAGAGGTCATCCTTCTTCAATGTGCAAACAACCACAGGCAAGTACAGAACTGACTAACAAAGGTGGAACTTAGTTACTTCTCCCCACAACCCCTAAATTTGGGCCGTTCCCCTTGGCTTCACCATGGACTTCAATCACTCTGTCAAAGCCCATATTTGTCAGGCTAGACAGGGACTGGCGTTCTCCGTATGGTAATCATCGGAAGTCCTGAAGACAGTACACCACCCACCAAGGGGCAGCCCCTCCCAGACACTCTATAAAGACTATACTGGGAAAAAGGTCCCCCAGGCGGGAGAGCTATTGACAACCCCCCTAGTTCTCAGCGATCGGAACAGGAGCTGCAGCAGAGAATACAAACATAAACCTTTAAGCGCAGGTTGTAATATAAATAAAAGTCTGTAAATCACTGATACAACAGAATCCTTCCCAAATCTCTCTCAACCCTTTACCTGATATACTGCTGCTCTGCGCTGTAAACCTGATCCAAAATAAAGCAGCCAAACTTGTATTCTAAAGTGCCTAAATACCTTGCCACCAGAATCCTGAGGTACGACTATTGTGAGAATTCTAGGTCGTCGCCTACTGAAGTTTAAATAGAATTGTGTCTGTGGCGAACCACAAGACCAAGAGTAAGACCACACAGATTAGTGGAAATTACCTATCCATGTGGCCACACTCCGTGCACAGATGGACGCAAATGCTGGAGAACCGATAACCATGTCATCGGCACCTCCTTTTGTCATGACACTGTGCATTGATACGCCAGGGCCCACAGTACATCCACAGGAAGGGATTAGCCAGTGGAGTGCACTGCAGTCCCTGACAAACCCTAACAATGTTGGAAAGAGTATGCACACAGCCTGGTACAGGCTCACAGTGCTGCGAAGAATCAAAACACATATCCCCTCTTCAGACTTCAGAGTGATGCAGGCAACAGCACCATTACAGGTTTAACAGCCTCCTTCATGCTAATGCTGCTAGATGTTCAGAACACCAAAGACAGCCTTCTCAGGGAACTGAACGAATTACACCATATCATCTCTCCTCTATAGGAACTTCCGGGTAACCTTCCAAGACTACATAACAGTGAAGTTAGCATGCATCACCAACAAAGTGTTTAAAACCAAGTCTCTATTATACCTAGATAAGATGCTCACTATGGTTGGAGGACAAGTGAAAGCAGGATAAGGCTGGAAACATATGTCCCTTTGCATTCCAACACACTATGTACACCAGTCGGGCTGACACCCTCTCACCTATGACGCCAGTAAGGAAGTATTTATGGGATACATTACAAATTAACAAGTCACCATGGCATCTGTAATAGGCCCACCTGGTTAAATTGTTATGCTGCAATATCTAACCAGGATGTGACCTCTTGCCCTGTCCACTGCCATATATCTAATATCTCACAGTTCTGGGTATGGCAGCTACTTAAGGAATACGACGCTAACGGATGATAACAGGCCAATGATACTCCTTCCCTCCTCACGTCCTTCTCATACACTATGTTCTCACTGATTTCTATCTATGTTTGCACTGAATGCATCACCTGAAAACACGTCAACTAAAATCGACAAACATCCTTCACTACAACACTTCTGTGCTCAATCAAAATGTATGCGTGCAACCGTGTTCAACTGAATTGCTTTGTTTCTTTTGAAGCTCTGTGGTCACATTCAATATGTGCCTTGCATGCCTTCCTATATGTGATAGGCTGTTAAAAGCTATGCAAAATGTATATTTAAATGTGTCATTGATAGACAGGGACATGATGTGATACGTTTAGATAGGCTTACCGACAATAATAGATATGGAAGAGAAATGGTATCCTCATATGGGTAATGTAGGAGGTAGAAAGGAAATGTTAAATCTTCCAGATTGATATAATTTGGGAATCGACCATATGGCCACCTACTGGTAGAAATAATTAGCACTGTAGAAGGGGCACTGGCCATTCAGGAGGCTCCGAACGCGGGCTGGATTCTCCGGTATAAGCCCTCATTCCAAGCACCCTATGTGCTGCTGGCCAGTGCCCTCATCCCTTCGCCACTTCACCATCCCTTCACCACTGCCCTCTTGGCACCAGTGTAGTTTCCTACGCTGGTGCTAAGAGTATTTAATTTGAAACTAATTCAAAATAAGCTTATCTATTGGTGCTGTGTGGCGAGGTTTTCTTTGTTGATGATGTTGATGCTCAAATCGTCCTAGAATCCAGATGGAAAATAATTGTATTCAGTAAAGAGACCCAGTCCCTCACTGTGGACACATCACTCTCTCCAATTTCTGTCTGCAAATCGATTCAAATTTAATTGGCATATTTGTATATGTCCAACCCCAAAAAGACAGTCCCAAAGATGTGAAGACATTTTGTGCCTTATTATGAGTACAACGGTGTGGGTAAAATCTGAGGATATTTAATTACCAGCACTTTTCCACTATATTAATGCCATTTTACTACGATCTTCAGTGGTAAAAATGCGGATATACCTCCAGCAAAACAAGTAAATCATCCTCCTTAATTCCAAATAAAATCTGAACTAGTGCATTGTAATTACAGCTAACAGTAATTTCTTAAAGAGGTTCCATAAAGCCCTATGAATCCCAAACATTGGGAATTACACCACAGTGACACAACTCATAGGGCCTCATTACACGGTAGGCGGTAAACCATGGTGCAATTAGTGCCATGGTTCATGCCAGTAATTTACCGGTACCGCCTTGGAGGAAAGGGGAATTACCGCCCTATTCCAAGGTTGGCGGGGCAGTAATTCCCCTTCCCCCATTGCCCTTCCCCATTCCCATTTTTGCCCCATAGGGCATAACGGGAATGTGGAAGGCGCTAATTACAGTACCGCAAATTGCGGTACCGTAATTAGCACCCTGGTCCCTTTGCGGGTTGGATTTTTAATGCCTGCAAAAAGCAGGCGTTAAAATCCCCAACCCGCAAAGGGACCTCGTAGTAAGGCGGTAACGATTTACCCGTACCGGTAAAATACCGGTAAACCCTTACCGCCTACCGTGTAATGAGGCCCATAGTCTTCTGTTCCGTGGATGTGCCTCGTGGTAACAGTATTGACCTTTGGCAGTAATTCCACAGATGTAACACCAAATTGCCACAAACCACATAATGTGGCCCATTTTAATGATATGACAAGTCATTTAAAACGCACCTGTACACATGTGCTTCTAGGCGCGACAAGACGAGGGAGGGTAACAGAGGGAAGACGAGACAAGTGATCTTATTAGGCCTTGTGTCATTCAGATCGTGCAAGTGCAGTCGTGCAAGAAGCAGGGGAAGGGAGAAGGGCAAGGGAGAGCCAGGGGGAAAGTGTGATCAGGGCAACAATGCTCTGAGGTCGTGCAACCAGGGCATCGCCATTACCGGTAAAATACCGGTAGGCGGGGGACTGTAGAGGTTAGTGTTACAGTCCCTAGTGCGTGAAAGGCCCGAAGGCAAAGTGTGGGAGACTGGTCATAGAGGTGCCTGGCACCCAGGGAACTCTGAGGGTATCCAAGCAACCAGACTTTGCAGCAACAGATAGGTAGTGAGGTCACAGGGGAGGGAGAGAGGGAAAGCAGAGAAGAAAAGGAAAGTCTTATTGCAATGTCTGGTCAGGCCAAAAACCATACGCAGTGTATTACTTTAGCAAAACAAGTTCTGCTGTTTCACTTGGGATAAAGCATAATAGGGCAACAGGTGGAATGCTTTCCAACTTCTTGGATACCATAGCTATAATTGCCCCTATAACCTTCCTTCAGTATAGTACCTTTGAGCATCATAAACCAGCAGTATGCACCATTGCGGTTACAATTACAGCAGAAGCTAGGAATAGGGTGTCTGGTTTATGGAAGGAATGTGGTGTTTTATGCCACAGGGAAAATATTATTTCTTATTGTTTTTTTATATGGTGTTTTGGGACATTTGGCCTCATTACGAGTATGCTGGTTTGGAAAAAGGTGCTGGTAATAATGTGTACCGGACCCTTTCCGGATGGGCATACTCTGAGCCTGCCGGTAGGGGCAGTGAACTAACAGCAGGCCAAACCTGCCAGTAGTTCAGGCCACTACCAGCAGATAATTCAATGAAGTTAAAAAAGGTGGCAGTGTTTTAGTGGTTCCCATCCAATGGAGTCGGGACTCCCTGGAAACTTGGAAATTACTCTTACTCCGCTGCCCTTAATATCCTGGTATACCAGAATATCGGGCAGCAGAAACAGTAAGCAGAGGTTGCAGGCAAGTGGAATGAGGCTCCTTATCCTGACTGTTAAACATAATTTGCTACAGTAGTTTACACGCGTAAGGGAATTGGGTCATGGTTTTCTATAGTTTTTTTTTTTGGTTTTTGCTTGTATAGTGCTTTTGCCAAAGCAAAATCCATCTTGTAAAAACGGTTACCAGTTGAATCAAGTAAATACAAAAATTTAAAAAATATACAGAAAACAGCACACAAATTCTGACACTAGCGTAATACTAGAGAGAGAGGAGATGTTCTTTAAGTAGAGAAGAAAAGGAGGAAAAGGAGGTAGAAGATCTAATATAAACTGTGAGTTTGTTTCAATATCTTGAAGCCAAAAGAGCAAAAGAGGGAAGGTGAGACTGAGCACAGGGGTAATATATACTACATAAAGCCATTCAAATTGGGTTTGAAACATGTGTGTATGATGATAGTGTCATGCCCCGACCCCATATGCGGTGAGAACAGCGTATGGGCACCCCTTATGCCACCTGGAAAGTGCCCTGGTGTCTTGGCCAACACCGCAAGTTCGGCGGTCCTGTTCGGACTACAACTTCCAGCATTGCCTGCTAGTAGTGGAACCAGACACTACGGTCACGCGAGGAGCACGTAACGTCTTCCGCGTCCGCACGCAAGTAGACTATTAATAGTTAACACAAATGCTGCTCGGGTGCTCCTTAACTGTGCAACTGGTGCCAGTTTAGTAGTGTTTTGAATTCCGTTACTATGTCTTGATTCATGTTTTCCGAATTCCTTGGCCTGTTATCACGGACTACTCTCTTGGACTACCCTTTGGTTTTTGGCACCCGGCTCCTTCGGATTGTTTCCCCGGTTACCCGATGCTGCATTGCTTACCTGGATTGCCCTCTTGCTTCGTGTTTGGTTACGTTGATACTCAGACTTCAGTACCCTGGTGTTTAAACTACTGAGTCTTGTCAAGTAGTTTCTGATTCCCATCTCAGCTAAGATATGTGCCTTTTATTTTTGATCACCTGTATTTCTTCTTCTTCGGTTTGCTTTTACTTCCTTTCACTTTGCTTTCCCTTTCTACTTCCCGTGAAATCCGACTTCCCTTAAATTTTCACCATATATTTGGGACGCTTTGCTGAACTTTCAAGGACCTTTTCCCTGGACAAAGGGTGACCACTCTGGATGCTCTCCTGTTTCATTTCTGGTCACACTTCCATTTAACTTTGGGACGCTATGCAGAATATTGAAAGACTGCCTTGGAAACATTTGTAGATCCCGCCCTCGTACCCCCCGGGTTGGGTGCTTCACCCTCGACAAATTGGGATTCTGGAACTTACTCTGAGGATTTGCTACTTCTTCTCACTTTGCTGAATTCTGTGGTGCCAAGTAGGTTTCGGGTGTTTTCCTTCACAGAGCAGGTAAGAGTGGGAAGCAGAGGGTGGTGGCTGTCAAGGTTGGAATCCTTGATTATTGTACTGAACGGTTGTTGTTCTTTACTCTAGCTCTGTTGCTGCTGCTCCTGCCTTTTCACTCAAGCCCCTGGTCTGTCAGGTGTACCATATTCCTGCAGACTGCCCTCTTGTGGGGAAAGTCTGGTTGCAAATTAGCTCCAGACTAAGAGGGGATTGTGTGATATATAACTGTCTAGTTTTTGACAGATACAATGTGATAATTGAAGAATGATAAATTGAAGGATGGCTGTACAAACACTTATGAACAATACATAGAACATAGAAATAAGACATGATTCAAACACCAGCTAATGGAGAGATGTCAGAGAATCAGATACTGAAGGACATGCACAAGAGAACAAAGAAGGTGAACCAAGGAACTACAAATAGAGTGAATAGGTACAATCAAGCAGGCTGGAAGACCAAGAAGAAGAACACCGCAATAGAAACATTTTTAGAAGATCATAAAGAAACACAAATCCTTGTAGCATGACAAGATAACAGTGGTAGGAATTAAATGTTATACAGGTGGAAACTAATGTCAAACCTTTTTTTCTTATCAGAATTAGACAGAACACAATGAAATGGGGTAACACATATAGATGGGGAGAAATGTGGATAGAAATCTGAGATGATAGGAAAAAGCAATTTAACCTTGATTCAGATTAACATTATTTTCTGATTTCAGTGACTGTATAGCTGAGAGGCAAGCAAATCGAGAATGTGAAAAACATAGAAAATGATAGGATAGATGAAAAGCAGAGATATTGGCTCAATGGTGTAAAATTAAACAAAGAACAAGAAGGGGGCAAGAACAGAGCTTTGTGGAAGGGGTAATACAGAGGAGGATTGAGCAATTTAACAGACTCAATAATTATAGCCTGAAAGATAATTACGGAAACACATATCAACAGAACCTTATAGACCTAAATGAGAGAAAGGGAAGTATGTTTAGCATAGCACACCGAGAGACATTAAGTAAAGCAGCCCCAGTAGAGTGGTGAGGTTAACATCCTGATTGGTGAAGAGGAAGGAACAAGGGGAATAAGGGTAAGATGACATTTGGGAATACAACAATATTTCATGAACATTGGAAACAAAGAGTAACTGAAAGACTGGGCAGAAGTTAGATGGGAAAGAGTGGTCAATTGTTTTTTGAGAATAGGACTAAAAATACAGTGCTTAGAAATAGAAGGAAAATAAGCAGTGGTCATGGTGTATTACATATAATAGAGAGTTTGGTAAGTATTGCAGGAATAAACTGTTTGAGCCAAATAATGGGCTATATCGAAGTGGCAGAGCAGGGAGAAGGAGCACATGGAAGAAAAACAGCAGTAAGATAAGAGGAAACACATTACTTCTAGGTGGACATGGTGAGGGAAGGAGAACTATATTGTTGGAAGTTGGAAGCAAAATTAGCAGCAGACTAGGATGTGAAAGTGAATTGTCAAATGAGGGTCGTGAAAGAAGATTATTAAGAAATTGAAGCAATCTGCGGGGATGAGGGGCCGAAAGCTCTATTTTTTATGTTGATAAGGGACATTACTTAGAAGAGGTGTGATGTAAAGAAAAGGATGCAAGATTTGGGGGAGAGTTGGTGTTCTTCTAGTATCATTTGCATGATGAAGAGAGTGGTGTAGAGAATGAAGAGCTGGAGCAAGCCACGGTTGAGATGCTTTGTTCATTATGATACTATGACACATTTGGTATAGCTGTTCTCATACTAACACCCGCCGCATACTCCCCATCATCCTGACTAAACATCAGCTGAGCACGCCGCTAGCTTAAGCGTCTCCTCAGGCCTAACGCAACCACAAATCAGTCTGGGCGTCATCCCCCCAGAATGAACACATACATCTGACCTCCAAACCACTACACCTACCGCTAACAAGCAGCTAACACGCAACTGCCATGTTGGCTGCACACATTGCCGGTTCACACATGCACCTTATGACCTTTTACCTCTCTACTGACTTCCGAGGGCGTTCAACCTACCAGCACTTTGAGATCATACCAATGATACATAAGGCGCTATATAAATGCAAAGTAACATAACATAACATTGTCAATATCAATCTACCCAGGTGATCAGCAAGCCAAGCAACACTTCCATTAAAGTGAATATTTTTGGCTCATCTAATATGGTGTCTCATCAAGACCCGAAATATACAACCAATCTGGTGTATGTCAGAATCATACCATGTGGCATTTTATAATATCCTTCACGCTCCTGAAACTCAAACCATTTGTCATACTCAAACAAGTCTCCAATTCCCATGCAATAAGGTGTCTACCACTCTATCTTCTTCATCTATGATGCAGCAGATGTCAGCCTTTCCCCGACCATTCTCAGATTATGGGGGATGTTTGTGAACGTCACAACCAATGTTCTGTGAATCCTCCTCTAAACTAAAAAACAATTATTGCTGGGTAATACGTTGTAGCAGGGACGATGAACGGTGATAATCTGGCATTTCGTCCTGATTCAGGCATATCAACGTATTTTGGAGTTGTGAGGCATTACAGTATAGTTATTTATCTCAGATTTCCAACCCCCATCCTCATGAATCCTTTTAGGTGTCAATAAGACCACAAGTGACTTGCCCCTTTGGCTAATAAACCAGCTGTTTAAAGAATGGGGATCAGATGAAGTAAGGGATAGTCACAAAAACAGATGAATCTAGGCAACAAAAGAATTATAGACATGGGAATGCAGCTCATCAGGGAGAGTGTAAAGCACGTCCAAAAACCTATTGCGATTGTGGCATCATCTATCTCCCAGCCTAACATCTCCATGTGTCCCCTATAGCCCTTCTTATATCCGGATAGAAACAACCTTTCATTTCCACCTTAGTATCAGTGATGGAAGGACACATGGGACCACTGATCACGTTACAAGAGTGGACAGACTTGCACCACGTTAGTTTTACTTTCAAAAATTGTTCTCAAGCTATCTGTGATTTCCACATATTTGCTAGCAATCATCATGATCAACCTTCAAACATGTGCTGTCTAACAAGACGTAGGGCCTCATTACGACCCAGGCGGTAAGGGATTACCGGTACCGGTAAGGGCACTGGTGCCAGTAATCCCTTACCGCCTAATTCCGAGGTCCCTTTGCGGGTCCTCCCTTAACGGCTGGTTTTACCAGCCGTTAAAGACGGGACCCGCAAAGGGACCTTGGAGGTAATTACGGTACCGCAATTTGCAGTACCGTAATTACCGCCATCCCCATTTCCATTGAGCACTAGGGGGGCAAAAATGGGAATGGGGAAGGGCCAATGGTGAATGGGGAATTACTGCCCCGCCAACCTTGGAATGGGGCGGTAATTCCGCCATTCACCATGGCGGAATCAGTAAGGTACCGGCGTAAACCATGGCGCTAATAGCGCCATGGTTAACGCCTGTGTCGTAATGAGGCCCATAGTAATGAGTGTATGGCCAAGGAAAAAAGTCCAGAGGAAAGGGAACATGTGTAACTGATCACTCTTTGTAGTAGCCAACTATCTGAGAGCAGCTTCTCAATTGTATGGTATGGTTTCAAGTCCTTATAGCACACAATTAAACACCTAGTATGAACAAAAAAGCAACTCAGAAGGAAACAAACCAGAACATTAATGGGGGAACAAAATCGTGTTTAACTTCCGAAAGAATTGACAATGTACACTCCCCCTCCCGCAAACAACCAAATACAATTTCACAACAAGAAGTCGTCTGTCAGAGGAAAAAACAAAGCAGTTGTGATGGTTTGTGGTGGTTTGTAATGTACCCACCGATCCCTGAAATAAGTTGGAATCTGACTGTAAAAGCACGTGTGCACCAGTGCATTGGCTCAAAAGCTGATGAAATATGAGCTCTCCATCCCAAATGATAGATCCTTCTGGCAGAAGCATTCTGCACAGCCTGTAGCTTCTTTAAAGCTGATTTAGGCAATAACAGATAAGCAACATTGATGTAATCAATGCGACTAGCTAAGCATTAATGAATTTACAAACTGGATCAAATGTGAAAAAGAAATGTTCCCTATGTTTTTGTTATGTTAAAGTATGCAGAAGAGATACACACCTACGTGTAACCTATTTGATCTGATGATCCACGTAGAGCAGGTGATCCAGACAGATCTGTAATATTTTTAAACAGAACAGGGTTGGACCCAAGTCTACTAAGCCAGAGATCACCAACCCAGTTGTTAAAATGTATAGGCACTGAAGGGGGAGTAGATCATAATCAAATCTCTTTTTTCTGCACATTGAATTCCAGATGGTTAACATTTATCCAGGGGCTGATTTGTTCCAAACATTCCTTGAAACAGTCAGCTTTCCAGCCATCTGGGTGCTCTAGGCAAACAATCAGCTGAGTATCATCTACCTAAACATTAAATGTAGCTTCAAAAGATGGAATGGTATCTTCTAACGGGCGTAAGACATACCCTAATACATGTTTTCATAGCTCATTTTAAAAGTTCGAACTTTAGTTCTGCATTTTTTAATGAAGTCGAGCAATTTACATATACATAAATATGTATATGTGGGTATATGGGAGCAGGGGGCTGAGAGGGTGGGGTGTGGTCTATAAGAGGGTGTGGGAGTACCCCACTTAAAAATACAACGGGTTGAATTTACGACGATCAAAGGTGCGCAAACGAAGAGCATGCATTCAAACTGATGTCTCTGAAAACATGAAGAACCCTCATGTACACATTAAAAAACAGTTGTCTAAGAAAAGTACCTTAAGGGACACCACAGGTGATAAGGAATATAGAGTATTCAAAAGGAAGAGATATGACAGACTGGCATCTTACCAAGTGAAATGAGGAGAGCCAGGTCAGAGCTCTGTCTCTGACTCCTATACTGTAAACGCTAGAGAAGAGGAAAGAGTACTCAACACTGTCGAAGGCACTTAGATGTATTTGTATTTGTATTTGTATTTATTTATATTGCGCACCTAACCCCTAGAAGGGTAGCAAGGCGCAGAGGCAACAAGAGGAATGCGAAGCTTGGTTACATACAAGGAATGAAGTCCAGCCGTGGTTACAGTGCTGGACGCGTAAAAAGAAACAATGCACGCCGATGAGGCATGGGTTACAGAAATATCCAATATAAGTAAGACTATATACAGTAAATCGGTTGTCTCCTGAAAGCTGTTGTCTCGACTCCACTGAGCAGTTGGCAACCTAAATGTACATATTTATAATCACAGTGGTGGAGCATTAGGGTAGCAAGAGAGCAAGAGGTTGTTATGTGTCGTGAGTCTTGAGCCAATGGATGGTCTTAGTTCTGAATAGGCGGTAGGGGAGGTCCTCCCTGCAAGGTGGTGGAAGGGAGTTCCAGTATTGTGCTGCTTTAACAGGAAAGCTGTTCCCGACCGACATAGAACGTTTAAACCTGGGCACCAGGAGGAGATTGGAATTGGCCATTCTAAAGGGGCGAGAGGAAGTAGTTCTGGTGAATCTAGTGATAAGGTATTGAGGGGCTGCTTGGTGGAGGCATTTGTGGGTCAGGGAAACCGATTTGAGGAATATTTTTTCTTTGGTAGAAAGCCAGTTGACAGACCTTCTAGAATCAGAGATGTGGACTTTCTTTGGGATATTGAGGGACGTTCTTAGGGCGTTATTTTGGAGGATCTGAATTTTGTTTGTAATATATTTGTTGCATCCTACATAAAGTGCGTTGAAATAATCCAGCTTGGACAGGATCAGAGCCCTGGCTAGGGTGATACAGTTAGACGGGGAGAGAAAAGGTTTGGCTGCTCTGATGAGTTTGCATGTATAAGATGTGGTGGATGCCATAACATTAACTTGTTTTTGTCATGATCTCTGCTTCCAAAAGGTCAGGGTTTTCCCAACTCCCTTGGAAGCAGATCCATAACCCAGGTTCCGAGTGCCAACCAGTCCCAATTGGGACCTTTTGGACCCAGTCCTGGCGCCAGTGGCACCAGGCTCATAAATATGCCCAGTCCCAGCGCTGGAAGCGCCGGGCTCATAATGCTTGGGTGGACTTACCTGCAGCAGACCATGCTGCTTACTTGCCTGCCAGTTGAGCCTCTGATCCTCTTCTGTTTGGAACTACTTTTCCTGTCGGGTGGGGCAGGAGCCACTCCCTAGATTCAGAACACTGGAACTCTTCTGGAAAGCAGGAACTCTTTTCTTACCTAGGCGTGGCTGTGGAAGGAGATACCTAAGCACTACAGGAGGCTATTTAAACCACACCCGATGGATGAATCTTGCTTTGCGTTATTGTGCATCCTCTGCAGCAGAACGCTCATCGTGTCTTCGGCATCTGATCCTGGGCCTAAGGAAAAAGGCTTACCATCCTGAATCCAGTCTTCAGCAACACCTATAAAGACAAGAAAGAACAGGTTAGCATTACGGTCTTCAGTGACAGCTCTTCACTTACCTGGTCCATCGGCTGTCACCAACGCCTCGCGCTGCATTCCGGCATCTGAAAGACAAAGGCTTATCTACTCTTTGTGCGCTCCGGAGGTCTTCACACTGCATTCCGGCATCTGAAAGACAAAAGCTTACCAACTCTTTGCACGCTCAGGAGGCCTTCGGCGCTGCATCCCGCATCTGAAAGACAAAACAAGGTGCGTTTAAAGACATTGGGGAACTTTAATACTCACGTGCCATTACTCCTTTCCACATCTAACCCAGTGGGTATTCCGGCACCCTGCAGCCGCTCCGAACTTGTACCTGCAAAATAAAAAGACAGTTAGAGCGCATCGTGAAGCAGGCAACAAGCGCTTACTTACGTGCTTCCAGGCGCTTCTATTCATCACACGGGCTCCATCTTCAACTCACTTCAGCCTGTCATCCGCCATCGCCGGAACCCTGCAAAACAAGAAACATCATTACTAAAGACTTTAAAGACATTAGAATTACTCGAAACTTACCGTTCGTGCAGTAAACAACGGACAGCAGTCCTCTGAAGTCAAGAGGCCTGCTCCCCTTATCCAGTGAAGAAACTGGTTACAGCACCCTGCCCCGAGGCAGATGGAGAGCACGGCGTTCACTTACCTAAGGTGAGAGCGTTAACCTTTGGGGTTCTACAGGAGAAGAGAGAGGGAAGAGGAGAGAGACATTCAATGACCCAGTTCCTTGGTCCCATGTTTTCTATCTGCAGACATCTTACCCTTCGAGTCAGACATGCAGTGCACAGAGGTCCATCCCAAAGAGCCAGCCGTGTGTTGCACATCACCTTTGAAGATACGGTATGCGCCCAGTCAAGACCGGCGCCTCTACGGGAATCAGGTGAGCGTTACAGAACGCAAAGCCTACCACAAAACTCCCGTCAGGCGCTATGGAAACCTCGGATACCGACCAGCTAGCCCAGTTACTTGGGGAACTAAGGGCAGAAGTGCATGCAGCCCGTCAGGAAACGAACGCTCTAAGAAGGGAACTGATTATTTCCAAGGAGCGAACAGATGATCTCGCTAGACAATTGCTACAGTCACAAGCCGGACAGACCCCGTTACCCGCATCTGGGGGAAATCTTCCTTCTACATCCTCTATGAATCCAGTGCAGATCAACCTACCTGGGAATGTACCTCTGGCTCCGCCCGAACGATTTTCTGGTGACCCAAAGAGGTTTGCAGTATTTATCAATCAGTGCCGGTTGCATTTCTTATGCCGGCCAGCAGCCTTTCCAACTGATCAAGCTAAAGTAGCTTTCGTGCTTTCGTACCTTAGTGGCAATGCGGCAGACTGGTCGATCCCTCTAGTAAATTAAGATGATCCAGTCCTCCATGATTTTCAAGCTTTTCAGCTCAGTATGGAAAAACTGCTCGCAAGACATTCACAGGGGCAGGCCTTGGACAATGAGCTTCTTTCGTTGCGACAAGGTAATCAAGACCTTTTGGCTTATATTGCGTCTTTCAACAGACTGATAGTGGAAACTCAATGGCCTGAGGACAAAAGGATTACGCTGTTTTATAGAGGTCTACGTGGAGAGCTCAAAGATGTGTTAGCCCAAGTAGTGAATCCCCCACAAGATTGTTCGGACTATATAGACTTAGTCGTTCAAATAGATCACAGACTGCAGAACAGGAAGGCCGATCGTTCCAAGTTTGATGCTCGAGTATTTTCCAAACCGCCAACTCCTTCCAAAGGAGTAGACTCCAGGGAACCCATGCAAATAGGGGGTCTGAAAGGTCCTCTAACACAAAAGGAGCGGGAAAGGAGAAAACAGTTGCAATTATGCCTCTATTGCGGAAACTCAGGGCACTTTCTTCGAGACTGTCCGGTGAAACCTGCCAAGAAGGCAGTAGGAGCTGCAGTTACCAAAGTTACAAACTCTGAGCAGGGAAACGACCTCGCCCGACAAGAATAGAGGTCCTCTTGCCGAGCGTGAAAACCAGTTCCGTGACCTCGCATTTCGTGATACCTATGGTCCTCATTAGCCCTGATAATCCGGATCGATTACATGCAATTGAAGCTTACGTCGACAGCGGTGCCATCAGCAATTATGTGGATCATGAAATGGTTTTGAGGATGAATCTAACTCTTTGTCCCAAGGCTGTAAAGGACGTCATTACTACGGTGGATGGTACGGAGATAGCCTCCGGGCCAGTAATGCATACCACTCAAGAGGTGACGCTAGTAAGTCAAGATGGACACCATGAGAAGATCGTGTTCGATGTGATCAAGGCCCCTCAGTTTCAGATTATTCTAGGAATACCTTGGTTAGAGAAACACAATCCTCTGATCGATTGACGAGCAAGAACGGTCCAGTTTCCAGAATGTGTCTCTACTTGTCACCCTCCACCTGGTGTTGCACTGGCAGCAATTTCTTCAGAGACTCCCCAGTTACCTCCCGAATACCTAGAATACCAAGATGTTTTCCGGAAGGATCAGGCTAACTCTCTACCTCCTCATAGGTCTTATGACTGCCAGATAGACCTGATACCTGGATCTACTCCTCCTTGTAGTAGAAATTATGCCCTCACCGAGCCTGAGAACCTTCACCTTCGACAATACCTGGATCAATACATGGCAAATGGGTTTATTCGTCCTTCCAAGTCCCCTGCTTCTTCAGCTTTGTTCTTCGTTCCAAAAAAGGAAGGAGACCTTAGAACTTGTATAGATTATCGCTCCCTAAACCAGATCACCGTTAAGAATAGATATCCGTTACCTTTGATCCCTGAACTCCTGGACCAAGTCAGAAAAGCATGCATATATACAAAGCTGGATCTTAGAGGAGCTTACCACTTGGTACGAGTAAAAGAGGGCGATGAATGGAAGACGGCCTTCCGCACCAAGTATGGGCTATTTGAATATCAGGTCATGCCCTTCGGACTTTGCAATGCCCCGGCCGCCTTTCAATATTTTATGAACGATGTCCTCAGAGAGCTCATAGATGTATGTGTTGTTGTTTACATTGACGACATCCTCGTTTATTCTTCATCGGAATCTGAACATCGGAAACACGTGAAAATGGTCCTCGAAAGATTGCGTCAACACAAACTTTTCGCTAAGTTGGAAAAATGTGTTTTCAACGTGACTGAAGTTGAATTCTTGGGATTCATATTATCACCTGGCGGAGTGCGTATGGATCCAAAGAAGGTCGATGAAGTTCTCAAATGGCCATCACCATCCTCCGTAAAAGGTGTGCAAAGCATGTTAGGCTTCGCTAACTTTTACCGCAGGTTTATCCCCGAATTCTCTTGAATAGTCCAGCCCATCACTGCCTTGTTAAAGAAAAACAAACGTTTTGAATGGTCTACCGAGGCGGAACAAGCTTTCCAGGATTTGAAGACTAAATTTATCTCTGCACCAATCTTAAAACACCCTCGCCCCGAACTCCCCTACATCGTGGAAACTGATGCTTCAAGCCTTGCCATGGGGGCAGTTCTATCACAAAAGGACCCGGTAACCAATCAGTTGCATCCCGTGGCATTTTGGTCCCACAAATTCTCGCCTCCTGAAATCAATTACACGATTACTGACAAGGAACTTCTGGGTATCAAGTCTGCCTTTAAGGCTTGGCGGCATTATCTGCTGGGGGCCCGACACACCGCTACTGTGATTACGGATCACCGAAACCTGCAATATTTGAAAACCGCAAAAGCCCAATCCTCTAGACAACTCCGTTGGGCATTATTCTTTGCCGAGTTTGACTTCATAATTACCTATCGACCTGGTACAAAGAACGGTAAAGCTGATGCCCTTTCTCGGATGGGAGTGGAAGAACACTTGATCATCCCTAAACCTGTACCAATCATTCCCGAACAAAGAATTCTGGGTGTAATCGCCACAGAATCCATAGAGGAAGTTAAGGATAAAGCCAGGCAACTTGTAACTCCAGCAGACATACAGAATTGGCATCTGCAGGGAAAGGACTTTGCACTAAAGGACAACTTATTGTATTTCCAAGAACGATTATACCTACCCAGCACAGATTTACAGAAAAAAGTAATCTCTTGTTATCACGATTCTTTAATGGAAGGACATCCCGGTATGGCCAAGACCTCAGAAAAGATCAAGCGCTACTTCTGGTGGCCGTCTTGGAAAAAAGATATCAGAGACTTTATAATGTCCTGTGGAGTATGCGCCCAAAACAAGAGTCAAAAGGAAAGACCAGCAGGCCTCTTACGCCCTATTGACATTCCACCTCGCCCTTGGCATACGCTTTCTATGGACTTCATCACCGATCTACCTCCATGCTCCGGATACAATACGATTCTAGTAATCGTGGACTTATTCTCCAAGATGGCGCATTTCATTCCGCTCAAAGGCTTGCCAACAGCAGCAACTCTGGCCCGAGAATTTCTCGAAAACATCGTCCGACTGCATGGTTTTCCTTCGGTTCTAATTTCGGATCGAGGTAGTCAATTTATTTCTCATTTTTGGCGAAGTTGCTGTCGGTCGGCTCAAATTTATGTGAGACTATCGACCAGTCACCACCCTCAGACCGACGGACAAACCGAGAGGACCAATCAAACTCTGGAACAGTATTTACGCTGCATGCTGCAACAAACTGAAAAAACTTGGAAAGACATCCTTTGGATAGCCGAATATGCCTACAATACTCTGTCCATTCGGGAACTGGGAAAACCCCGTTTTTTCTTTTGTACGGCAGTCACCCTCGAACCTCGGAGTTGGATCCCCTCCAAGATCTTGAAACACCAGCAGTAGACTACCTGCATTCTACAATCACCCAAGCCTTTAAGGAAGCTGTTTCTCACCTTCAAAGGGCTAAAGAACAATACAAGAAAGGAGCAGATCAACATCGGAAGGAAGCCCCTCAATATCAAGTAGGGGATCAAGTCTGGTTATCCACCAAATATCTACCTCTAAAAGGGCCACGCACATTCAACCCAAGATACCTTGGTCCCTATTCCAGCACTACCATAGTAAACCCAGTAGCGGTCAAGTTGGACTTGCCCCCGCACATGAAGATACATCTGGTCTTCCACGTCTCTCTATTAAAACCCGTGCAACCTCAAACCCGTCTAACTAAATCTCCAAAACCTATCCTAGTTGATGGAGAACTCGAGTTTGAAGTCAAAAGCATTCTGGACTCCAAGATCTCCAAATCTAAACTATTTTACCTAATTGACTGGAAAGGCTACGGCCCCCAAGAGAGATCCTGGGAACCTGCTGAATATGTCCACGCTCCTCGCCTAATCAAAAGATTTCACCGAACATTTCCTGACAAGCCAAAACCCCCGGAGAAGCCCGGTTTGGGAGGGGCCTTGAGGGGGGTACTGTCATGATCTCTGCTTCCAAAAGGTCAGGGTTTTCCCAACTCCCTTGGAAGCAGATCCATAACCCAGGATCCGAGTGCCAACCAGTCCCAATTGGGACCTTTTGGACCCAGTCCTGGCGCCAGTGGCACCAGGCTCATAAATATGCCCAGTCCCAGCGCTGGAAGCGCCGGGCTCATAATGCTTGGGTGGACTTACCTGCAGCAGACCATGCTGCTTACTTGCCTGCCAGTTGAGCCTCTGATCCTCTTCTGTTTGGAACTACTTTTCCTGTTGGGTGGGGCAGGAGCTACTCCGTAGATTCAGAACACTGGAACTCTTCTGGAAAGCAGGAACTCTTTTCTTACCTAGGCGTGGCTGTGGAAGGAGACACCTAAGCACTACAGGAGGCTATTTAAACCACACCCGATGGATGAATCTTGCTTTGCGTTATTCTGCATCCTCTGCAGCAGAACGCTCATCGTGTCTTCGGCATCTGATCCTGGGCCTAAGGAAAAAGGCTTACCATCCTGAATCCAGTCTTCAGCAACACCTATAAAGACAAGAAAGAACAGGTTAGCATTACGGTCTTCAGTGACAGCTCTTCACTTACCTGGTCCATCGGCTGTCACCAACGCCTCGCGCTGCATTCCGGCATCTGAAAGACAAAGGCTTACCTACTCTTAGTGCGCTCCGGAGGTCTTCACACTGCATTCCGGCATCTGAAAGACAAAAGCTTACCAACTCTTCGCACGCTCCGGAGGCCTTCGGCGCTGCATCCCGCATCTGAAAGACAAAACAAGGTGCGTTTAAAGACATTGGGGAACTTTAATACTCACGTGCCATTACTCCTTTCCACATCTAACCCAGTGGGTATTCTGGCACCCTGCAGCCGCTCCGAACTTGTACCTGCAAAATAAAAAGACAGTTAGAGCGCATCGTGAAGCAGGCAACAAGCGCTTACTTACGTGCTTCCAGGCGCTTCTATTCATCACACGGGCTCCATCTTCAACTCACTTCAGCCCGTCATCCGCCATCGCCGGAACCCTGCAAAACAAGAAACATCATTACTAAAGACTTTAAAGACATTAGAATTACTCGAAACTTACCGTTCGTGCAGTAAACAACGGACAGCAGTCCTCTGAAGTCAAGAGGCCTGCTCCCCTTATCCAGTGAAGAAACTGGTTACAGCACCCTGCCCCGAGGCAGATGGAGAACACGGCGTTCACTTACCTAAGGTGAGAGCGTTAACCTTTGGGGTTCTACAGGAGAAGAGAGAGGGAAGAGGAGAGAGACATTCAATGACCCAGTTCCTTGGTCCCATGTTTTCTATCTGCAGACATCTTACCCTTCGAGTCAGACATGCAGTGCACAGAGGTCATGCCCAAAGAGCCAGCCGTGTGTTGCACATCACCTTTGAAGATACGGTATGCGCCCAGTCAAGACCGGCGCCTCTACGGGAATCAGGTGAGCGTTACCGTTTTTTAAAGGTGAGAGTGGAGTCTAGGTAGAAGCCAAGGGTTTTAACCTCCTTGGCTACCGTGATCTTTTTGTTGTCAATTACGAAGGAGGAGTAGTTTTGGTCTAGTTTGTTAAGGTTATGTGAAGACCCTAGAATCAGGAGTTCTGTTTTGTCGTCATTCAGGCATAGACCGTGTGAGGCCATCCATGCCTGGATGATGAGGTATACTTTGTTGACGAAGGCCAAATCCTTGTCAATATCCCCGTCAACGGGATGAGGATCTGGGTATCATCGGCATAGTTAGTGTAGGTGATACCCAGACCATGTAGATTATCAAAAAGGGGCTTCGTGAAGATGTTGTACAGGGTCGGGGGGACGCAAGTTCCCTGAGGCAGACCACAGGTGATGGGTGCTGGGTCGGCTGCTGCTAGTAGGGAAAAGACTCTCATCGTGCATTTATTTAGAAAGGATTGGATCCAGTCAGTTGCCTCTTGAGCGAAGTGGGTGGCTTTTTGAAAGTGGTCACATAGGATCTCGTGGTCGACCAGGTCGAAGGCAGCCAAGAGATCAAGAAGTAGCAGTAGTGCCACCTTACCCTGATCTCTCAGCTTATCTATCTGTGCCTTAAGATCTATGAGTGCGGTTTCGGTGCCGTGTTGAGACCTGAAACCCGATTGTCTGACTCCTAAGAGGTGGAAGTGCTCAAGGTAATGTTGGATTTGTTGGTATGCTATTTTGTCGAGGATTTTAAGAAGGAATGGTACTGTGGTGATGGGGCGGTAATTAGTGGGAGTAGAGGGGTCTAAATTTGTTCTTTTGAGCAGGGGGAGGACCCATGATTGTTTCAGATTGTTAGGTACGCTGCCTGATGTGAATGAAGCATTTATTAGTTTGGTAATAAATGGTGCGAGATCACGAGCCGCATCCTTTATCAATTGTGCAGGGCATAGGTCCCTGTGGAAGTTCGAAGGTTTGAGGGTGAGAATGACCTTTTCTACCTCTTTGGTGGATACTCTGTGGAAGTTAAAATGGGGAATGTGCACAGGGGTGTGTGTCTGAGTTGGATGTATCCTTTTAGGTGTGGGGATGCTGGGTTTAGTGGAAGAGAGAAGGGAGTCCTTTGTAATGTTTATCTTTGTCTTGAGAGAGGATATTTTGTTAGCTAAGGCATTTTGTATACCCGTGCACCGTTTTTATCCTTGAGGCACGAGTCAGGAGCTTGGATGGGAGATTCAACCTCTTTTAGTATTGTAAAGCGCTCTCTGGTGTTGGATTTGGCTTGTGAGATTCGAGTTCTGTAGGACGTTTGTTTGGCCAGGATGATTTCTTTTTTACAATGAGAGGCTAATCTACTCAAGTTTTTCTTGTTTTTTTCAGAGGGAAGTGCTCTCCAAATTTTTTCACAACGTCGCTTTTCCTGTGTGAGGGCTTTAAGGTGAGGAGAAAACCAGGCGTTGATGTGTTTTCTTGGTTTGCTCTTTTTTAACTTCAGTGGGGCTATGGCATCAAGAGATGAGAGCATGACTCTATTGTATATGTCTACCATCATTAAGGGATCTAAGTGGTCCGGAATGGCATTCAAGGTTGGTGCGATTAATGGGATCACATTTTCGGGGGTGATGTTCTTTTTATTTCTGGTGTGAACAGCTGGAGCTATACTGTCAATTTGCGCTGGTGTCGGCTCTAAGGTGAACGAGATCAGGTGATGGTCTGTCCAGGGCTGTGGAAGCATAGAAGAGATCAGGACTGGGCAATTGTGCACAGCTAGCCAGTCCAGGGTTCTACCTTTGGTATGAGTGGGTTCAGTGATCCTCTGGGTAAAGCCCAGTTCCTCTAAAGTATTATTAATTATTGTGGCGTTAGCATCTGCGGGGTCGCTAAAGCCAAGCTTGAAGTCTCCTAATACGATACTTTGTGAGGAGTTCTTGAGTTTATTTGATAGGATATTTGTGAGGTCTTCTTCAAATGACCCTAAGGGGCTAGGTGGACGGTAAATAAGGTGAATAGAGATGGATTGTGTATTATATAAGGTTAATTTTGCAGTTAAGGATTCACAAGATCCTATGTTGGTTGGTGACTCAATGGTCAGAGGGAGTTTAGTTTTAGCTATAATGGCAAGACCTACACCTCGAGAGGCGGTACGATCAAGTCTTAGCAGAGTATAGTCATCTGGTAAGGCTAACATAATTGTGGGGCCTGGATGTAGCCAGGATTCGGTTACGGCTAAGAAGTCCAAGTCTTCATTGTAGAGTAGGTCAGCAATGTCTGTAGCGTGGGCTACCATGGAGTGGGCATTTATCAATGCTCCCTTGGCCTCAGGTTGTACTGGTTTTAAAAGTGATAATGAGGATTTATGCGTGTCTTTCTGGGTGTGGATAGGTTCACAATAGAGTCTACTGTTTAGTTGAAGAGGGTGCTGGGAGGGTCTGTGGGGGCTAGTAATAGCCTTGCTGTGGGCTGCTTTGGTTAAGGGGTCATAAAGCCTTGGGAGCCTTGCACGTAGTTTGAGGTTCCTCTGTAGGACAGTGCAGGGTGCAGAGATCATATCAGTTAGTTTGTGAAAATTCGGTGGGGACTCGTTTGTAGGTGAGTTTGGTATCATGGTCGGGTATTGGATATTCATAGCATAAAGAAGTGATCTAAGTATCACAGTATAGAGCGTATGGAGATACATTGTGTACGTAGATAGGATAGGATAGGTGCAAAGTGGTTGTTGGCAGTTAGCATACAGTCGTGAAGCACCTGGGTATGAAAAGCAACAGTATGAATGCAGGGGCAGTAGCACACCACAGTAGGCTCTAGGCTAGTCAATCCAAATACAAAGGGGCTAAATGCAATTCAGGGCGCAGGGCACCTCTAGGCTAGTCAATGCAATTACAAAAGGGCTAATGCAATTCAGGACGCAGGGCACCTCTAGGCTAGTCAATGCAAATACAAAAGGGCTAATGCAATTCAGGGCGCAGGGCACCTCTAGGCTAGTCAATGCAAATACAAAAGGGCTAAATGCAATTCAGGGCGCAGGGCACCTCTAGGCTAGTCAATGCAATTACAAAAGGGCTAATGCAATTCATGGTGCAGGGCACCTCTAGGATAGTCAATGCAAATACAAAGGGGCTAAATGCAATTCAGGGCGCAGGGCACCTCTAGGCTAGCCAATGCAATTACAAAAGGGCTAATGCAATTCAGGGCGCAGGGCACCTCTAGGCTAGTTGATGCTAAATAAAGATACATTTGGGTGTGATGCAGCCATTGAATGTCGTAGTACACCCTAGATAAAGTACATAGTATAATAGTGTTGCTGAGCAGTAGACACTAAATGACGCAGTAGGGTGAGAAAACCATTTATAACAAGACACACTGGCGTAACAGGGCCCCTGCAGGCCCCGCGGTGCGGGGGGCCCCACCAGCACGTGTGGTGGCCCCTCCCAGGACTTGTAGAAAAAAGAAAAAACAAATTGCAAAAAAAATTCTTTTTGAATTCACTCTGCATTTATAAAGAAATTATTTCTGTAACAGAAAATAAACACTAGGCCTCATTGCGGGTTTGGTGGCAACCGTGCCATTGCTACCTGCAGGTTGCCACCGGACACATAATGATTTACCAGCGCCCGACTTCCCGGTAACACCGGGGGATTACAACCCCGGCGGTCTGGGAAGTCAGGCTCCGGCAAATGGTAAGTCCACATTTCCATAAAGTCCTATCGGACTCTATGGGAATGGGGACCACAGAAGCACCAGCACCATTAATAACGGTGCCGGTGCTTCCCTGAAAACTATGCGGATGGGTACCGTCGTTCTGCCCGGAAGGTCTGACCTGCCGGGCAGGACGGCAACAGCCCGCAGAGCTATAATATGCCGGCCCGGAAACAACGGTGCCGGTAAACTTACCAGCACCATTGTTTACAGTCCGGCATAGTTGTAATGAGGCCCAATTTATGTTTTAAGTGTTAGGGCTCCACTCAACCCATGATGTGTGCGTGTGTGAGTGTATGTTGAAAGGGTGCACACGTAAATGTATGGGTGGCTGCCTGTGCGAGTGTATGGTGAAAGGGTGCACAGTTTAATATATGAGTGGCTGCCTGGATGTGCCTGTATGGTGAAAGGGTGCACACGTAAATATATGGGTGGCTGCCTGGGTGTGCCTGTATGGTGAAAGGGTGCACACTTAAATGTAAGGATGGCTACCTGGGTGTGCCAGTATGGTGAAAGAATTCACACTTAAATGTATGGATGGCTGGGTGTGCATGTCTATATATGTTGAATGGTGTGTGTGCTTGCGTTCAGGGGCGCAACAAAACCTACATTTCGGGGGCTAACCCTTCAAATGTTGGGAGGGGTGCCAACTTCATGGGCGGAGGATGAGGGGCAAACTTATTTGTTTGGGTCATCTAATTTCTTTATGCATTTTTTATGAGACTATTCTAGTGCAGCTTCAATGTTACAAGCAGTTAACGCTCTCCTTTAAGGTTTAAAGCACCCACTTATGGACTGCCGTGAGAATGAGTGGTCTCCTGTTCCTTCTCTACCCTTCCAATCACTCCCCTGGCATGCAGGTATTAAACCCACATTACGATTTCAATTGCCTAAAAGAAAATGGCATTTGAATGCAGGTACTAACAGTGAATTGCTTTATGTTAGTAATTTGTGGGTTCTTGTTAACAGAGAAACCCATGTGCTGTTTAACATATGCGTCCTTTTCTGTCTGGCAACTGCTCTGAAGGTCAGCCAGTTCTAGTCAACATAGCCCAACATTTCAGGGGTAGTGGGGGGAGTGCTGAATCCCAGTCAACTCAATGGCGTTGCACCAATACTTGTGTTTAATGGCTGGAATACTTATTGGTAATCTTCATTACTCCTAGCCCTATTCTTCCTCGTCCCAGTGTGTATGAGACAGTACTTGTGTATAAGGCACTGTGCCTCATACACAAGTATTGGGATGAGGTAGAGGTACGTGGAGGTAATGCTTGATTTAGCTACCTGTAATCTTCATTACTCCTAGCCCCACTCTTCCTCATCCCAGTACTTACCTATGAGGCAAGCAGCATCAACCGTAAGCTCTGGGGCAAGGAAGAGGGACATTCTGGGCCAAGAAGCTGATTTTGGAGGTTGGGGTGGGAGGCAGAGGGGATGTGTGGGGGGGCAGGATTGTACGACAAATTATAATGGCTGTCCATGTCCAGGCTAAGCAAGCATGATATGTGGTATTAGTGGCTAGAGAGGCATTTTGGTGCAGCCAGGCTAGTCATTCCTCAGTTTGGTATGACTTTTTTTTAATGGGGCATTTTTGATAAACCAGTCCTGCTAAGTGAATTACCTGGCTAGACTGCCATTTGGGTGCTGCCAGTCTAGCCGTTTCTTATTGCAGCATTGTATATTTTTCTGGGCATCTGTGATCAAATGATATGATATAAGTAATTTATAACGCACCTGCACACAAGTGTTTCTAGGCGTGACAAGACAAGGGATGGAAGATAGAGGGAGGACAAGACAAACAAACTTACTAGGCCTTGTGTCATTCAGATCGTGGAAGTGCGATAACGAGAAACACAAGGGGAAAGGGACGAGGGAAGTGCAAGGGAGAGGGGAGGGGGAAAACAGGGCAGCACAGCTCTGGGTAGTGCAAGGAGAACAAGGGACTGTAGGGTTACAGTTACAGCCCCTAAGTGCATGGTAGGACAAGAGGCAGTGCAAGGGTGACTGATCAAGAAAGAGTCTCGACTCAGTGAGACATTGAGGGTAGCCAAGCAACCAGTCAGTACAGCAAACTGGTAGGTCAGGTAGGCCAGCAGGGAGGGAGAGAGAGAAAGTAGAGGACAAGAGGAAAGTTTTGAGCTGCTTCCAGAACTTCAGATGGTCCGGTAAAGCTTGAGAGGGGAAGGGAGGCTATTACAGAGGGAGGCACCTGCAGAGGAGAGAGATCTACCCCCCCCCCCACTCTCTTCCTGGAGAAGCATCTAACCATTAGAGAGTTGTAGGTAGTTGAGCGAAGGGCTCGAGAAGGAAGATATTTTGGAAGAGAGCGTTGGATGTAGTGCGGGCCCCGAGCCCAGAAAGCCTTGTGGACAATGCAAAGGGTCTTGAACTTGATACTTGCAGCAACTGGGAGCCGGTGGAAAGATTTCAGGGCTGGAGAGATACGATCCCTGTGCTTGAGGCCAAGGATAAGTCTTGCAGTCATGTTCTGGATTAGTTGCAGGGGCTGGATAGTAGAGGAAGGCAGATTGAGAAAGAGGCTGTTGCAGTAGTCCAGCCTAGAGAGAACCAGGGCTCTGCAGACAGTGAGCTTCTGGGGGAAAGTGAGAAAGGGAAGAGTCCCTTTTAGGAGGAGCAGCTGGTAGTGGGACTTCTTGGTGACATCCGAGATGTGAGGAGAGAAAGAGAGAGTGGAGTCAAAGATGACACCAGTGTTGTTTGTCTCACAGGAAGGTGAAGGAAGAGGGCCCAATGCGGATGGCCCGAGTTAGAGAGGGAAAGCAAGGGCAGGAGTCCAAATGAGAAAGATCTCCATCTTACTGACATTAAGGCAGAGATTGTTGGAGGCACATCAATCCTGAATCGCGGATAGACAATTATGAATGAGCGAGAGATGAGAGGAGGATGAGGGGAGCCTGAAGGAAAGTGGAGTGTCATCCGCATAACACTGAAAGTTAGAGGATAATGTAGAGATCAGGTAGGTCAAAGGGGCCACATAGAGGTTGAAAAACCAGAGTGAGAGGATGGAGCAGGGAGAAATGGACCAGGTTGGACCTGGGAGGGGCAGTCCAAGAGGAAGGAGGTCAGCCACTCAAGGGCCTGATCCGTGATGCCCAGGTTCTCATGGAGTCGATTGATCAGGATTGATCAGGATGGCATGGTTGACCGTGTCGAAAGCACAGGAAAGATCAAGGAGGATGAGGACAGAAGGAATGCTGGAATCAAGGTTAGAGATGCTGGAATCAATGCTGGAATCACAGGTGTTCAGGACAGCAGTTTCTGTGTCTCTGGCAGCTCTGAAGCCAGACTGATGGTCATGGAGACAACCAACAGATTACATGTGGAGAGTAAGCTGGGAGATTGCCAGCTTTTCCAACAGTTTGCCCAGGAAAGGGGTGATGGAGATTGGGCGATAGTTTGCTGGACAGGCAGGATCGGCAGAAAGCTTCTTGAGGAGTGGGTGCATAAGGGAGTGGTTAACAGGAGAGGGGAAAAGTGTGATTACAGAAATAGGTCAAGGCTGGAGCGAGGGTGTCAATATGGTTCTTGATGGTTGTGGGGGAGCAGGAGAGCACCTGTTTGGATGACACTTTCATAGATCGGACTTGTCTAGAAACCTTGTCAGGTGTTGTCAGAGAGAAAGTGGAGAAAGGAGGAAGAGAGGTAGAGATGGCCAAAGGGGGGCCGAGAGAGGAAGAGGAGATCGAGGACAGGATGTCCTGAGTTTTAGCGTAGAAGTGAGATGACAGAGCCATACAGAGGGGCTGGGAGGGAACAGGAGACATAAAGACTGCAACAGGTTTGACCAGTTCTTTTCAGATTTTAAAGAGTTTAGCCGTGTTGTTAGAGGCCACAGAGACACAGGCTTGAATGTGTGTTCTATTCTTGATGAGTGTTATTGCTTCGCCTGCCATTTTGGTGCAACCAGTCTAGATATGTCTAAATGTGGCCTGGCTTGCTTTACTATATTGTTATTACATGTCTACACTGGTCTACATTGTGCAGCCAGTTGGACATGTTTTCATTGTGGCATGGAATTTTTAATAGCAAAGAATTAATATTTCTGTGCACTGTTGGTGACTTGCATCTATTGGATTGGTGTTACCCTACAAAACAATTGCAAACACTCTGGCTTTTTAGCCAATTTTTCTCAGACAGTGTGCTGTATGTTATATTAAAATACATATTTATATCTTTCTCCTAGTGCAGTGTGCGGCATATCCGTTCAGCAGCACATTTGTACGCATTGTGCAAGTGTGATAATCTAGGCCGGCCCAGAGTGTGGCGCGACCCTTGATTTGTTGCTTAGTTGGGGGGTCCCCTCAGCATGGCTCGCAGGGGGGCCCCCACATCTTGTGTTACGCGACTGACAAGACATGCAGAGACATCACCCACAAGACACATTTGGCAGTGGGAGTAGGTGAGTAAGGAGGAGGATGACAGTGCACGTGATTCAGGTTAGGGGCATGGTGATAGCAGTCAGGCTGCATAGGCATAGGCAGTTCATGTTAAAAGAGTGGTTGCGCATCTGTAAACTGAGTCAAGTTTGGGCTACTGTGGCAATGCAGTGTCTGAAAAGGGATGGAAGAGTACCTTGTATGAGGAGGGCCAGGGGGTCTGGCAGACGGCAGTCACGGCACCGAACAGGCACAAAACAGGTGCTGGCCTTGCCTCCCGTGGGCCTTGGAGGGAGTGGGCCGGCTTTGCCTGCCAGTGACCAATGGAAGGGATATGGGCCTGTAGACCAATCAGCTCACAGCAGGGGCCTGGATTCAATGGCAGGTATTGTAGGCAGTAAACTATCGGCCATTTTAGAATGCTGGGTACCTCGTGTACCTTGATGGCGGCAGTATGCTCAGAAAGGCGTTTCAGGATAAATAAATGCGCACATGTAGTTTTGCAGGCTCCGGAATCAATGCGTGTGCATTAGGCATAAAATGAAGGATTTTCGTATGATTTTTGCATGGTTGAACGAGGGGCATTCACGCTTACCATTAAAGATGGTCAGCAAGGCTGGGCAGCTGGTATGCTACGCGGGTCCACTGCTCCTGCAGGGACATGACCTGGAGCTCCTGCTCAACAGGAGGGTGAAGGGGACTGTTGGCAGGCACAAAGGTACGTATGTCTGAAAATAATATGTGGAAGGGAACCCACATAAAGGTTTCATCCCAGACTCCATCTCACCAGCAGGAGCACCTTTAGTCTTTATTCCTTGCACAGAGGAGAGCTTCAGCTCCAAGGGGTGTAGCTGTCAGCCCATAACCCATCTTGACGTGGACTTGCTCCAGCTGGGGAACTAGCATGGGGACACTCTGCGGGTGGCCTCTGCCACCACGGCTCACATCCAAACGAACTCTCATGTGTTGCTGAACTTGTCCTGTCCTTGTCCTGTGCAGCAAAATCACAGCATCCACCCTAGAGACATCCACCAGGCTTTGAATATCATGCATTTCTGCTACTACCACTATCTCTATGCTATATCCAGGAACGATACTCGACCTGAGCACCTTCTAAGAGACTGCACATTTCTATGAAGGCTTGGAATTGTGAATTAGCCACTACTTCCTTCATCAAATTGCTTGAATATGGAAGCAAGGAGATGGGGTAATTAGTTGCAAAGTCACCAGGATACGAAAAGGATATTTTCAGCATCTTACCTGAAAGCAAACTTAATGTGTATATTCCAAATATCGAATTAATCTGATTGGTACTACAATGTAAGAACTCCAGCACCCAAAACATTTAATCTCAGTTAACAGAGTTATATGCTTTCGTGCATCTAATGATGCCATTGCTTAATCCTCCTTTAAAATTGCTACCAGATCCATCACATAGTTCAGTTTCATTTAATCAAACAACATGTTGTAGTGCTGTAGAAATCCCAAGTGGTTTGTATCAATCAGTTTTAGAAGTGTCTTCTTTATTCTACGACGTTTATAACTTGCTCAGGTGTATTATGTTGAGCTGCAGCAATGACATGGGTCTATACATTTTTTTTAATCTCAGATTCATATTTTTTATGATGAGTAACAAGCAGAGTCTCCCAAAGTGATGATAGAAGGCACCCCTTTTCATCAGATATGTCATATGTCTTTTAATATCCTGGCTGGAAATGTTCTTTCCAGACCGGCTGATTAAGAGTCCTGCAGGCGGGAGGTGTCACTCCCGCCAGGTCTGACCTGGCGAGTTTAACACCACCCACCTGCAGGCAGACATGGAAACACTGGCTCTCTCATAGACTGAGCCGGTGTTTTCATGGTCCCCATCCCCACGGAGTCCTATGGGACTCCATGGAAATGGGGACTTCCGGAATTCCCAGGTCACCAGGGTCATAATGCCCCGGTAATTCAGGGAATCACGGAGGCGGAATGGTAATACGAGTCCAGCGGTAACCTGCTGGTTTTTCCGGCCCGGTTACCGCCGGACTCATAATGAGGCCCCATGACTTCAAACATCCTTACTGGTGCCCATTCCATAGATTATCACTCCAAATAACTCAAGTTGGTCCAGTTCTTCCCTATCTTCTGCTGTTACCTGTGGGAGTTCAGGTTGCTTCAATTCTTCACATAATATAGTTCTGATTTGCATATACTGACTTATACCATTCCTTTAAGGTATAATGTGTGTCTTGAATGTATTCAAGCATGCTACCTGCCCCTCTGGATATTTGTTTTCTCAGGACATACCAACATCTTTTTCGATTTTTGACTATCCCATGTTTACATATAATTTTGGCCCTCTAACAACATTTTCCAAGACCATTGTGAGCAGATCATGCACAGCTTGTGGTAACCTCTGTCAATTGCCTTCCCGATTTATGATACTATTCTCTGTGTCCCAGTGGGGGATTCGACCTCCAACAATAGGGGCCTCATGCATATAGATACCACGTGAGATGTTGAAGTGTATTTGCCTTTGGATTACAGCATATTAAACCTCCAAAACCGTCTCCACATTTGACACATAACATTCATTTCAGAGAAATAGAAATCTATGGCCCTCAAGAGGCCATCTCAACACACCTTATCTGTGTTGGCTCACCCCACATTCTCTAAATCTGGAAATTGTGGTGAGTGCTACCCGATTTGGATGTGATAAGCAAGAGGGTGTGATCTGAGAAGACATTTCCCACATGCTGCTTCTCTAATGTGGAAATGTGCATTTTTTTTTTTACATGATCTTAAGTAGGAACAGGACATAATGACGGGGCGGTTGTTATTCAGTACTGCTGGGTCAAGCAAGGTTTTTTTAGTAGGGGGAGAAACCACAATTATTTTAGCCTGGCTGGGACTTTGCTCACTGAGAAGGAGGCATTTATGAATCTTGTAATGAACAGCTCTAGGACTTCCAAACAGTCTTTTATGGATGTTAGGAGGGCAGATGTCCCCTTTACATTTCGAGGGTTTGAGCTTTCTGAGTATGTTTGTAGTTCCTGCTTCTGACACTTTTCTAAATTGGAAGGGGGTCAGGGCTGGTGATTCTTAAGGAGGAGTGGGGTGGAGGTGGTGATGAGGGCTTGTTTTGTTTTTATTTTCTGGTGTAGATAGGTAATTTTGGCTTGCATAGCCGTTTGTACATTTATGCACCATGTCTCATCTTTGATGATAGTAGTGGGGAGAATGGATGGTGTTTCCAAATCTCTGAGGATTCTAAAAATGTCTTGGGAGGCTGAGCTGGCATTCAATATTCTAGTGTTGTATGCTGATGCTTTGGCTGTAATGATGGACTTTTTGTATTCTTTGGCAATCCTGTTGACAGCGTTTTTCAATTGGTCTGATGGGATTCTTCTCCAGAGGGGTTCTGCTTGTCTTTTTCTCAGGCGTAAGGCCTGTAGTTCAGTGGTAAACCATGAACTGAGGTGACCCATTGGTTTAGCTCTGAGTGGGTGTTTTTTTCCTCTGCTCATCTCTGTACTTCTGCAATGCAGAAGCCAATTAATCACAACATACATTTTAAGTAAGCCCCGACTGTGGATCAGTGTAATTACATCTCCAGGTAACTTTTAATTTCCTCATATTCAGCAAATAGAGAATTGTAATTGGGGGAACGAACCTCCCTGGAGAATCTGCATGTTACAATACCAGGTTTCTTGAACATGGTAGCACAATGATAGGTATAATTAATGACTGAATTGCTATACTTTAACCTCGCCAGCCCTTTGTTTATTTGATCTCCCAATACCCATTTATCTTCCAGCTCTCTTCTCCACCATCTAAATATTAATCTTGCAACAAATGCAATAGAAATTAAAATCATACCAAAATATGAAAATGAAGGGAGGTGGGGAGGAGAAAATATGACGAAAATCATGGCCTGGGCCTAGACACAATAGAAGACCCCAGGCATCCACACCAGTCCAATAAATGGTATGCAGACATGAGCTCCACTGCAAAACAGACAACCACGAGAGTTGTTATGTCTGCTCCTTAATCCCCCACGCCTCAGGCACACCTAAGGTCCTGCTACCTAAAGAACTGCCTCTTGCAGATGCCCAGTGTCTCCGTCATCTCGCTCTGTGCAGAAGTAAGAACACTTTCCTGGCACATGATGTCTCTTTTGAAATGCTGCAAAATGAGAAAACCTGCTATTCGAGAGCTAAAGGAGTGATATGTTTACAAGAACCTTTTTTTCGTGATCAAAGGAACAATGTTTTTGGACAATAAATGGAAAGATGAAGTCATATTGTGCAAAGCTGAAGCGCTACGAGGGCTGTCTGGAGAAAAACTGCAATGGATCGAGAAAACCTGTACACCAGTTTGGAAGGACCATATCGCAAAGCTAACCTGGGTGACCGCTATAGAAAAACCGTTCAAATTGCAAAAAGTAATCTCATATGAACTGTGCCACCGTGGCAAAGGAAAAAACACCATGGGTGCAAATAAGAACTGTAATTGAACACTCACTATCCCAGACATGAAAAAGGGGAGAGCAGCACTCATGGACACTTTCTGGGTCTGCGGTAAAGAGACGTACTTACACCTCCCACAATCCTGGAGGGGCACATGTTCTCTAGCAACGCTGCATTCGGCTTTAATGGTAATCCCAGAGAGCCACATGGAAGGAGTAAAAGGAGTGCCAACTGTCCACCGTGAACGAAATATACAACCAACAGAAGAAATGCCATTGTATGCCCTGTCCTCGGGCAATGCGCAAGATGTGATATCAAGGCAGCGGAGATAATCCAACTACATATCCAAAGCCTCCTCAGAACTGTTGGCACAGATTCCAGATAAATACCGGTTGTTTAATACTGCTGAAACGTTCTTCGCCTTCCTTATCCCGAGAATCCAGGTGTGAGCCAACGCAAAATGGCTCCAGATCACACGCTGGGAGCTGATCCAGCTGGCCAACGACACTGTAGAAGGGTTCAACGTGATCAAGGTGGAGCTAAGGGCCCCACGGTTAATGGCCATGCAGAACAGGCATGTCCTAGACCTGTTAATGGCGATGGATGGCGGTGTTTGCCAAAATATCGGGAGTGCATGTTGCACATTTGCACCTTCTGAAGATGCAGATAACGGAACGTTATCACATGTCATCGCAGTGGTACACAACCTGTGGGAATGAATGAGAAATGAAGGTGGAGCAGACGCCAGCACTTGGTTCGACAACATTTTTTTTTTGGGTACCATCCTGACTGGGGCTGACAGGGAAAATGTTGATGCCCATCGTAGTATTTTTGCTCTTGATTTTTTGCGTGTGCCAGTTGGGTCTTCTATGTTGTGCAAATGCAGTGCCAAATGGTGCAATGATGATGGTGATAATGGGCAACACAAGAGGAGCAGCACAGATCATGCAAGAAGCACAAGTACAAACAGGTGAGGACACTGAGCCCAAGTATAGAATGGTGCCATTATATTATGATATGGACATAGTGGACAGATTTATCATACGACAATAAAAGAGCCCCGAGAACGGGAGTGGTATACAGAGGTATGGATGGACTTGGAAGGGGATGGGGGATATATATATATGACCTGCACACCAGACGAGTATGCTAGGAGGGGGGAGAGCCTCTGAGGGGTATGCAGAGCCTGGATGCCAATAACGGGCACAGCGGCATGGGATGAGGCTGTTGCCAATGAGAAAGAACGCCAGAGGCTGGGCGAGTTACAGTATTTGTTGCTTAAGTAATGAAAGGGGGGAAATGTACGGGAAGACAGGTCGTTAGGACTCCTTTCCCAACACTCCCCACCTCCGTGAGGCTCATGGCTCATCAGCAGCCCCCATTGCACCTGGCCCAGGAGGCAGGATGGCTGCTGATCGACATATAAGGCCACACGACCCATACTGTAACACACCATAGACACCATTTTGAGAAAGCCAAGACTCCATTTGAGAGGTACAGGCCAGTCTCCAAGTGAAATAGCATGCATGCGGAAGCTGCAGCTGTGCCTCCGCTTACCGTGCACAAGGAGCCCTGTACGTCCCCCCTTGCCTCCACCCCATGTGAGATCCGCTGAGGGCTCGTTCTCAAGAGCAACCAGACACGAACAAGTATCAGAACAAACACTGTATCATTTACCTTCCGCAGTGCATCACTGTCCTAGAAGTGACCTGACTCGCAGCTCGAGTTTGGAAAATAACAAGAACCATCCCAATCAAATAAGCCCTGACCCTACATCTAACCCCCAAAATGTAAAATATATGGTGTCAATAACCTTCCTCTAGGAACCCCTGCCACTGCAAAATACCATGCGCTCTTAAGGTCTATGGAAGGGTTTGTTAGATTCTGCCTTATATCAACTAATAAATGCTGCTAATGTACAAAGGATAAGATGAAAAAGCGTTACAGAATATGCTTGTGTGTAATGTAGTGAAACACGGTTTAAAGAGTGTAACAGCTGTCAAGGGCATTGAGTTGGTTTATGCTATGAACAAGAATGTAAACAAACATATTGCTTCTCTGATCCTGCGTATACAATCCAACCTGATGCTACCTCACATTGTTATTTTTTATATGTTCTATGAATTACCAGTATGTGTTAAACTAACGTTATATAGTACATGTGCCATTGCCAAACCCCCATTGTTACATATGAAGTAGTGAACAAATTGTGTAAGTGATAGAAACATGTAATCACCCTAATGCTATTAACTGTCACAACTGTCTCCCCATGTGGTATATTGTTTAGTCCAAGAACAGAGAATCGCTTAGAGCTACAAGGCCACCCCCCCTCCTCCTGCCAAGGCCCGCCAGGGATTGCTGGTGTTCGAGCAGCACAGCCTCACCTCCCCACATTCCTGCTGGACCTGCTTCAAGTATTTACCTACCCCATGTCAAAGGCCGCCATAGATTGGCCCAATGAATTATGCACAACCTGCACCACACCGTCTCGAGAGGCCAGAAACATACCCCTACTGACTCAATAGTACTCCAGTTCACCCCAAGTTAATGGGCCATAAAGACAGTTATTCACCCTTGTACCAACATATCGTAAAGTGATCCCTCACCACTTCTAACAGAATAAAGTGACAAGACAGCTCATCCCGTGCCCTCTGACACGATACCTGGACTTATGACACTCGGTTGAGAAGTCAAAAGCAACTGTACACTGACATATTGTTGAAGTTTCTCATTGCATGTTGTTTCCCTTGTCTCTCATGTGATCATAGATTAACATTTTGTAGGATGTGCAGGACAACTGGAGTAATATAATGTGATGAGTGGTTGTGTGTGTGTGGCCACAAGGGAAAAGTGTTAGAGCAGCCACCAATCATCGACACAGACTAATTCCGGCCTGGCACCTCCACCCCGACGAGCCCAGCGGACCCGTCCACCCCACGTTGGCACCATGCAGCTGCCCACCAATCCTGGAGCACCTCATCAATGTACCACCTATAGCTTAGTCAATGCCACCCAATCCCGGAGACTTTTGTGCCCCCTATAGCTACAGGATTTAGGGTGTTGTTTTCTAATACATATGACTGTCTTTGCTATTGTCAGACAGAGCACTCTCAGAGCTTGCAGAGTCCTTTGCATGCCCTATATTGGTTAGATAAAAAAACCCTTTACATCACCCACACTTGGTCCTGGTCTCATTCCCTCCTGGGGTGTGTCCATTGCCTCTCATTGTGGGGAAGGTACTGCCTTTTGGGGAATAGGGGACGTTTGCTTTCACTCCTTTACGCCCCCAAAGATGCAGTGAAGTGTGGTAATTGATATTAATTACATCGGGGAATGTTTTACTTTCGGCTGCAACTCCAATTTAGTCCAGCCATACGACAAATGAGGCTTTAATCCCAGGATACTAGAAGTCTGAGTGGGGCTGAACAAAAATAGTCCATGTTGGCTCTATGGCCTGGAGTGGCACAACAAAAAAAAACACAGAACACAAAGGCCACTGTTCTTCTATGAGGAGTGTTGCACCAAACCCCCTGCTGTGCCAAACATCTTCGATGCTTAACACTGCTCAGCCCTTGTCTGATCAGGGCTGCGCTGAGGCCTTTTCATTAGAAAGGAGGTGGGAGCATGCACTGGGTTCCCGGTAACCAAGCACACCTGCAGCGCTTAACCCACTCAGCCTTTATCCTCTCATGGCTTTGCCACTTTAGGTCTCTCTGAAGCATTTTTATTAGGAGGTGGGTAAGAGCATGCACAGGGCTTCCGGCAAACAGGTACACCTGTTGTGCTTAACACTGCTCAGTCCTTGTCCACTCAGGGCTTCGCCAATCAGGGTTTCTCTGGGGTCTTTTCAGTAGGAAGTGGATGGGAGCATGCACAGGGATCCCCGCAACCAGGCACACCTGCAGCACTTAACACTGCTCAGCCCCTGTCCGCTCTGGGCTATGCAAGAGTCAGCAGATTAGTGAAGTGATGACAATATTACAAATTGTAATTGAACAAGTTAACAAATCAGATGCGACTGTCCCCCTCTATCCTACACCTCCGGAAGGACATGAAAACACTATTCACCAAAGAACTTCTTACCATTCATAGATTGTCCCACTCAGGCCTTCTCTCAATCAAACAACATCCCTCGTATCCATGACTGCCTGGTTGTGCACAAGAGAAAAAGAATGGCCAGTAGTTCTAGTAATACAGGTACAACTGGAAACAGGATAACAGCAATATAAAGTGGTTTACCAACCCTAGGTGGCCAGTGCTCTTCAATGTCCACCACATAGTTTACCAGCACCCGTTACAAAATAGGATTATCTGTCACTTATTTTGCCACTGTGACATAGGAATCATCACCAGCCCGGGATTACTTGCCAATTTATAAGAATAATGACCAGATTGTAATCATGACATGCTGCAGAAATAAAAGCTGTGCATCCTGGTAGGTAGGGTACACAGTATGTAATGGGGCCCTCCATTGTCACTTGGAATCAAATCATTGAGGGAAATTGCAAGCCCGTCAGAAAGCGAATAAAAAGGGGGTCAGCTGCTAGAGAGTCTTCTGAAGGGGTAGTGCTTATGGTTGATGAAGGAGATGATGATGGTGCAGGAGCTGTAAGAACATATCCAACTTCAGATGTGAAAAGGGCATAAGTCCCATACCTGTTCACCCACTGGATAGGTCTAGGCTTATCATCCCTGATCATCATGGTCATCACATAATGAATCAGACAACCATACAGTCAGCATATTTTCACTACCATGTAGATAAGCCAGTATCAAGCCACTTTTCACCAAGTCTCATAGTAGGCCAGATATGTCCATTGGTACATATTTAGACGGGAAGGTGGCCAACATGTTGGGAGTTAAAATCCTGACATATTCTTTGGTGGCCACTGAAGGATTTCAGGAATTCTTTCGAGATGTTTGTTCAAAATATTAGGTTCCCAGCCACACATACTTTTCCACAGATGCAATGTCTGACCTTCACCAAACAGTGTTTACGACTATTAGAAAAATACTGATAAAGTCCACAATGTACACCATTCATGTGACAATGGGCATGTGACACAGTGGACCGGAAACACACTAAACATGTACTACTTTACTTTGGGCTGCACACTAGCCAAACATCCACCACTATCATCCCAAGTGCCATTACAAAATACGTTGCCACAATGCAACTCTTTCAGTGTTTGCCATGGAGAAGGCTGACAAAATCCTGCCGGTATGTAATGACAAGGTGGTGGCTTGGTTTACAATAAAAGCATTGATTGTTGTTGATTTGTGAGTGACAATGATAGCAACATTGCTTGTGCAATGGCTGGTGACAATAATTACTATGTATACCTATCATCTGTACTACTTGAACTTTGTAGCACAGAACTTCCTACAAAAGACTTAGAGGTTGCCAATATAATAGCCATGTGTCACGAAATAGCCATATCAGTCATTCTATGAAAGTCTGAAAGAAGGTGAGAAAACTGCAAACCATTGATGGCCATCCAAACCTGGCCTCATTCAGGAGGTTTTCACTTGGGTCAGCCTTGTCCTTAACTCCTAGGAAATGGGGTCTCGGGGAAATAGTACATCTTGCTTCTAGCATGATTGAATGCCTTCCACATGTTTTCATCACTGATTATATTACCATCAGATATGCAATATCTCTGTTTTGCATACTAAAAGACCAGATCACGATGATTTATTACATATGTATCTATAAGGCACGTATACAGCAAGACAGTGCGACAAGGCAAGATGGAAGGAGCAAGGGTACAAATAAACAATAATAATGAATAAATCATTAAAACAAAACAGCGGTTCTAGTAGGCCTTTTGACAAATTGAACGTGTAAGTGCAGAGAAAAAAGAAAGGGGTGGAGGGCAGGGGGTAAGTGCTGGAGGGACCACCATGGAGAAGTGCCAGACGTGCCTGTTGTTGGGTCAATAGTTAAGTGTGAGGGCGGCGATGTCCCAGGCAAATGGGAGGTCTACCACCTAATCAGTAAGTGCAGCCTGTGACAAACCCCCCAACATGCAGTTGTGGGCCCGGAGGACAGTGCAGTGGGGGGCGGATCCTGGTGGTGACTGGGCAGATAGCCGGGACACTATAGGACTCTTGAGAGGCCAGGCCGCTAATCACAGCAGCAGTGGGATTGTTAGCATGGGAGCGAGGGAGGGAGGGAGGGAAGGAGGGAGGGAAGGAGGGAGGGAAGGATGGAGGGAGAGCAGGAAGGAGGAGGAGAAGAGAAACGTATTGAGTTGGTTGCGGAACCTGAGGAGATCAGATTCAAGATGGAGAGAGAGAGGGAGGCTGTTCCAATGAGGGGAGCCAGCCAAGGAGAGAGATCTGCCCCAGCTCTCTGTTTGGAGAAGCATTTCACCAACAGAGAGTTGGAGCAAGAAGATCGAAGGGACCTAGAAGGAGAGTAGCTGCACATAGCGTGGTCACAGGCCCCAGACAGCTTTATGGATGATGCAAAGGGTCTTGAATTTGATCCTTGCAGCAACTTGGAGACAGTGGAGCAGTGGAGCAATTTTAAGGCTGGAGAGATACATTCCCCGGCCTTGAGGCCAAGCATCAGTCTCACAACCCGGTTCTGGATTAGTTGAATAGGACAGAGGAAGGAAAGAGGCAAGTTGAGGAAGAGGCTGTTGCAGTAGTGCAGCCTGGAGAGTACCAGAGCTCTAGAGACATTGAGCTTCTGGGGGGAAAGTGAGAAAACGGAGAATGCCTCTTAGGAGGTGAAGTGAAAAGAGGGCCTGCTTGACAAGGTACAGGATATGAGAGGTAAAGGAGAGAAAGGAGTCGAAGATGACCCCAATGTTTTTTGGCATCCGTGGAAGGATAAGTCAGAGAGCCCAAAGAAGGTGGTCAGAGTGCAGTAGGCAAGAGGGAAACCGGTGTCCCAATAGGAAGAATCTCATTTTGACTGGCATTAAGGCAGAGAGCAGTGGAGGTGCATCTGGACTGAATAGCAGACAGGCAGTCCGGCATGCAAGTGGAGGAAGAGAAGGAGGAAGAGGGGAGCTTGAAGAAGAGTTGTGTGTCATCTGCATAGCACTGGAAGTGGAGAGAGAAGGCGCATATCAGGTGAGACAGAGGAGTAAGACAGATGTGAAGAGCCAAGATGAGAGGATGGAGCCCTTGGGATCACCACATGTAGAGAGAGAGGTGGTGGAGGAGAAAGAGCCAAGTTAGGGCACATCAGAGATTACGATTTTTGAGCATTTGGCCTGGCCAAAGTTATACTTCAGTGCTTATAACCAAATACCAAACTCAAAACACCTTGGTCTCACTGTACCTTTCCGAGTGTAGAAATATACATATGCCTATCAGTCTGGTCCTGCCCATTGCATGTGAACCAACACATAGGACATGTTATTTGGACATGTGTGCTCTCAGTCGAAGAGCTCCCACATGTTTGTTTACATGAATAGTGCAGGCAAAAGTCAAGAACCTCTCACTATTACGTTCTATTTGAACTCCCTAAATGGCACTACCTTCTACAAAATGTCTGACAGGATAACAGCTATCTTCATGATGCACTCTTTAAGCATCACCGAGCGGGTGATTGACACCAGGGCTGCTGCCTTTCTTCTTGAACTCCGAGGGTGATCCAAAGTCCTCTCTAGACATCTTTAAATAACGACTGTTTTGGCTTTCGCAACTTTATGTTTATGTTCAGTAGTTTGCGGCTCTTACTTTAAAACAGAATGTATGGAGTTTACTATTTTACTACAGTGCTGAACGAATCTTGCTCACTGATGCTTTGCTTAGAATACATTCTATTTTAGTGCTTTTTTCTTCGAATAGAGGTGCACTGAACGTCACATGAAAGTAGTCAATAGAAAATAAAAAGCCACTAAAGGTATCTCTGCTCGCGTTATTAGTTATTTAAGCGAAGCTTGTTGAAGATGAACATTTTTGTGTTTCACTAAAGCCTTTAAATATGAAAGAGATATGAGACCATATCTGACACCATCAGGCATATTATATTAAAATTTATGAACAACTTCATCAAAAACCACTTTCCCTCTCCTGCACGAAGATAGATTTGTTCTGACATAAACGTTACATGGCTGGTTGCAGCCTCAGATTAATGCGAGGACCCTGGCGATTCCTTTTAGACGTTATTTTATGAAATAATACCTGTCAGCTGCTGCCTGATCCTAGAAAAGGGGGCAGGTTTTCCAGGTCACCCTGCCATCTGTCAGCCGAAGCTCATCTGTCCCTCCACATTACCACCTGATCTGTGCTAACAGGCCTCACAGCGAGGCCTGCTTCATTGCCCCAGTGGGAGCCAGAGAAAGAGACTGCGCGAGGACATCACCTGTGATTTGGTGATTTAATTATCACCGAAATGATGGCGAGGCGCACATAGTCCAGAATGCTTCTGAATGCATTCTTGGCTGTGCTGTATGCTTTTTTTTCGGTTTTTTTTTGCCTTCAACAAAATCATGATTATTTACCTTTTATGGGCGCTTTTTATAATCATTTTTTTTTCTCTTTGAGGCTTTTAATAGCCGTGGGGATTTCTGCATGAACTGCAAAAGAGGGAGCTATTCTGTTTTTTCTCTCATGACTTATTTTGCAGATGGGGGTCGCACCACCACACTGTGCTCTTTTGCTAATCAGGAAGAAGCACACCAGAAACCAGAACATGTCTTGTTCAAACGGTGCCGCTGAGGATCAGCGCAACCTGTGTTAGCCATAATTGCGGAATTACCAGGTGACTTCCGCATGGATTTTGACAGACGATTTCCGCAATATGGGAAACAAGAATATGAGCTGTGCCTGGAAAAGGGTAGCATAGTCGGGTCTGAGCAATCCCCTAGAAAGCCACGTGACTGCATGCTCTCTTATTCTCTCGGAATCATGCCATGTACAGAAGTTATTACAGGTCTAGGCCTTTCACTTCAAAGCTGCTTAGGCATTTCGTGGCATTAATTCCCTCCTGTGCAAAACATGTACTTGATAATCACTGCACTGAGGAAAAGATGTAATACCAGAACAGCAGATTCCCTGCCAGATTACAGAATATGACCATGTTTTTTCGACTAAATCAGGATAATTAACCGAAGCGAATTATGTAAACTATGGTACATGATTCTTCAGGCACAGACAGTAGCACATTTTGTTAGCGAGATTTTAAATGCTGTCATTTTCCCTTTGAGTTTCACACTGTAGCTCAAGCATTCAGACACAATATACATGGATCTGGGAATAATGCTAGCATATCGACGTGTGTTTTTCCACTGAAAAGGAAACACTGGGATTGTGTTTATGAAATGGTTGAGCTCCTATAATGTTAAATACATAATTGTGAAAACGCGTCTAACTATAAAGTATTCTCTTTACTTATATTAATTTATACTATTTTGGTAGTGTTTTGACAAATAGAAATACATTTGGTAAACCAATATTGCCATAGATTTGTAATTGTTAGTCACTCATTAATGCTCACTGTACATTTCAAATGTTAAATTGTGTTTTACACCATTGGGCTCAGAAGTTAAAATTGGGGCATGGGGCATCCTAGTGAATTGGGAAAATAGTGTATCTAAAATGAAAAAAAACATGGCACACTAAATAAAAATACAGAATATCACCAGAAACAAAGATGTGGGATACAAATTGGATTAACATAATTTCCTAGGCCCCAAGTGTTAATTGTGAAAAGAAGGATGTTGCATCTAATTCATTGTGAAATGCACTTCTCACAAGCAGGCTGAGTGAAGGGGGACGGGTAGCCCGGGCCAGCAGAGCTTGGTCAGAGACAAAAGCAGAAATGTCAACGTGAGTGAGGGGTAGTGGGATGGGAAAGTGGAGTGTTAGGGGCGGGCCCCCTAGTCCGGCCGAGCCGCTCTGGGAGCACGCAGGTGCGAGCGCATGGAAGGCCTAACTGCTTCCCTTTGCCCAATCAAAAAAGCCATGTCCACAAAAGAGGTAAGGAATTACTGCTGTTTATTATAGCCAAAGCACCAGAGGGATCACATACACAGAAGAACGTCTATGCATCTCTCAACAGACCCTGGCTCAAAAATCTTCATTCGGGATAGGCTGTTGAGTGGTAGGTCCCATATGGAAACCTATGGAGGTGGTGTGTTAAAATGTAGTGTCAGGTGGTACGCTTGGCTATCCCCAAAATGTTGGTACAGTAAATTTGTTATAGTGAGCAAGCCCCATAATTGGTCAGTGACCCCCATTGTCCACCCCTATGGTCTGTGTTTCTGATTGGGTGAGCTGCGAGTCCCCAAGCATGAGACAAACTCTGTTCCCACCCCGCGGAACACCTGTGAATGGTGCCTTGTGCAAATCTGTATCTGCAAGTTGCAACTATGTGTCGGCATCATGACTGTGTATAGCCCATAGCTGCAATGAGCATGATCCAGCTGCCAACGTAGATCTACAACATGACTGTAACAACTTTGTTGCGGCTATTGTCTGGACAGTGGAATAGGTTGCTCTTCTCAGGCCCCAATATTGGCAGCCCCTCAGCTCGGCCAGATAACGTGCTTAGAGGCCACGTCTGTGAGCCCTGGACCTTCAAATTATTCTCTATTCTGTCAAAGAGCTCATCTCTCCTGCAGCCAGTGTTACCCAGGTTCAGAGTGAGGAATGTCACTTGCAACATTGCGACCTTGGCAGCGGCTTCATTCCCGCCGCAGTAGTTCAGGTTGCACATAATTCTGTGAGGCTTGGAGTCCCCTGCCTAAGACAATTGTGGCCTGCTAGATTTCCTAAGCCGTAATCTGGCTGCTTCAGGTCTTCTTATAGTCTGTAGGTTAGTGCATTATGGCTATCAGGCCTCTTGAGTGCTCCTGACACACCATGGGGTTATTTCCATATGAGCGTCTGCAAGCATTTACACACACACTGCTTGCTTTTTGCGTTAACACGGTGCTGTAGCAGGCCTAATGGCAAAATAATAAATGTGCAGACAGTATGTATATGTCACTGTCCTCTAACTATAGAGCTGTTTACCTCTGTTCTCCGTGTAGTTGAATGTGTGTGTGATTCCAGGGTGTGCAGATAGCACATGTGCTTCATTTATAATGTAGCTAAGTCATCATGTTGTCTCTAATGACAAGTGGTGTGGTTTCTTAGTGCTTAGTCGAGTCTGTCCATGTAACCGTCTCCAGCTCCGTCTTGTGTCTCCTCGTTCATTCTGGGTAAGATTCATACAACGGCTGGATTATAGGGTGAGCTGGGAGGGTATCTCTCGTGATAATTATCCATTGTGGGAGCAGTGGGAATGGATGCAAGTTCATATGACCGACGGCCGTATTGTTGCATATTCTTTTTCCTGTTGAAGGGTCTTCCGGGATGGAGGGCACGTTCTGATTCTCCCTCTTCAGTCCCCCCTCTGGTCGACTTGATGACCACACCACCAGTATCTCCTTTGTCGTCTATCAGACGCCACACTTTTGTTATTCCTGCTAGGTGTCCGTAGTAATTGACAGGATCTGCAAATGACCAGTAAATGTAGACACAACTGCCTTCAGGCTTGCAGTATACCCGATTCCCAACATACTGCTTAGTGTTGCCAGGGTTTTCTACCTTCATTCCAGGTGGGAATATGTCAGATGCTGCTATCTGTTGTTTCAGCCTCTCTCTTTCCTTGATAATGTCATCCATTTGCTCCCCTTTTTCTAGTTCCATTAGAAGTTGTATTCCTACTACTTCTTCTGCTGTCTTCTGACATCTTGCAATGCACATCTTTATTCCGAGCAGCAATGCTGTTCCCAATATCAGTCCTCCAGCCAGTACATTTAGGCTATCTGCCAGCCAGGATGGCATCCATGACCAGAAATGGGCAAACCACCTCTTGTCCTTTCCCATCCCCCTTGCTGCTGCTTCCATCTTTGCATGCATGTGGGCTAACTGGGCGACTGCATCTGATAGTGTTCCGTTATCTTCATCATTGGCGGGGTTGAACGTGCGGCAAGAACGTCCTATTTTTGCACACACTCCTCCTTCCATCGCTGTGAGGAGGTCAAGGACATTTCTGTTCTGGAGTACTACCAACCTTATCGCTCTGAGCTCTTCTTTTATTGTGTTGAACCTGTTCACCGTTGAGTTGATGGTGACCATACTTCCCAGCGGGTAACTTGCAGCCATTTAGCATTGGCATACGCTTGTACTCCAGGAAATAGGGATGCAAAGAACATTTGTATTCTGCCAAATAGTCTGTGGGAGGCTGGTACTTCGTCTAGTGCTGCTTCATAATGTCCCTGCAAATAGTTTCCTTCTCTCTTCACCCTGCTGAGCTTTTGATGTTCAACAGCGTCTTCTGGTTTGTTGGATGTGGGGGTTAGTGATCTCCTTTTCCTTTTATTGTATTGCATTTTAGGGAATTCATCTAGTTAAAGGTATTTCCATGGCACCACTAGAGAGGGCATGTTCACATGCGCCAGGGAGCATGTCCCCCCCAATTTGGAGGCAGCGTGTCATAGGCATTTGCTCCACAGGCCCAATAGTGGTCCATTAGGACAACTGTCCCTATTCCCATCTCTGGTATTATTTCTATTCTTTTGCAACCAACGTTTTTTCCCACCTCTTCTTCACCATTATTTTGGAAGCAAAGAGCCACTCTAGTGGTATTATTGGTACGGGTCCTGCTTTGTTGTCGACCCACATCACTAATCTTGCACTTTTGTCCCACTCCCTGCGGCAGTAGTCATGTTCTTTTTGTACTGTATTCACTGCTGCCTTTTCCAATGTTACTGCTTTGCTTCCTACAACTTTATCCACCCAGCCATCATTTGTGTATACTTGTCCATAGATCAAAATGTGTGTTCTTTCCCAGCACCTCGGTTCTCCTCCTATCTCTCTTGCTCTCTACTTGCATGGTAGGTAGTTCAAGTTTATTGTTTTTGTTCCTCCCATTTCTGGTCCTTCTGTAATGCACTACAGGCTTTCAGCGAGTTGCCAGTATTTGTTCATCATGGGTAGTGTCTTAATATAACTGTCCTCGTATGGAAAGGTCGCCTTGGACATTCATCTTAAGGTGGCTGTATTCCCTTGGAATCTTCCCCGAGTTTGAAACATGGTTAGGTACATAAGGCATTGTGCTGTTGCTGCGGGTATTTCTGTTGCTACAAAGGTCCTGGAGAGGCGCTCATGGCATAGGTGATCAATGAGCAGACATAACATCTCTCATGAGTTGTGTCCCTCCCAATTTTGGACATGTGTTTGTACCAAATGTTCTTGGCTATGTGCACAGTGTCAGTAAAATATGTGACTACCCCTTTCATGTCTGTGGCAACACTGTGTTTACCTCTCCTTACCTTTTCAGCAGTATCGCCTGCACCACCTAAAACTGCAGTCCCTGCAGCTTGCGTCGGGGGGTTAGTTTGGGATACAGCGGGAACATGCAAAGCAAGAAAGAGCTGCCAGAAATCAGTTGTTAATAGTCCAGTAGAAAGCAGTAACCACACAATAAACAATACTATTTTTATTATTTTCATCATTGTTACTTACACGGCTGATGCAGCTGATGAGATGATAAAGTTGCATACCTGAAAATCACAATAAAGGTGTTAATGTTAGTACTTGTAAGTATGATCAAGCTCCACATACTAAATAATCATTACTTTCCCATGCAAACAACTGTTACCAAATTCTCCATATGGAGGGATGTCAGCGTGTGGGTAAGACAGGATGCACTCTGCTCAACTTGGGGGTATTTTTGAACTAAGTATTCAAGAAATGCATAGTTTTACATTTTTGGTGATCCGGGTCTAAAATGCATGGGTCTTCTTATAGCATGGACAAATTGGTCGGGGAGTGCTTCATGGTTATTCCCTAACACCTACACCTTTTAACACTTTTACATCAGCGATCAACAATTGCAGAACCCTTCATGTGCGAGAAAAGAGAAATGTTGAGACAGCGTTACTCGTAGTCGGTAGTACGAACTGTGCATGTGGAATGCCAAGTTCAAACATGTTTCTGCAATATGATGTCTTTGTATATTCCACGTTATGGGTGAGGGATACTCCTATTTCCGTTACTGAATGACCTGGGGATGGGAGTGTGTTCATGATATGATATGATATGATATGGTATTTGTAACGCGCCTATACACAAGTGTTTCAAGGCGCGACGAGGCAGGGAGGGAGGGAAACAAGGGGAAGACAGACAAACGATCCTACTAGGCCAGGTGTCATTCAGATCGCGCAAGTGCAGAGGTAAGGGGAAAAGGAGAAAGTGCAGGGGGAGGAGGTGGGGGGAAAGTGCAGTAAAAGGTAAGTAGTGTAATAAAAAATAAATAATAAATGATAAATAAAAAGGGCCAACTGGTGGCAGTGCGAGGTAAGTGCAGAGCAAGTGCTGGGAAGTGCTGGGAAGGGGGCTGTAGGGATACAGTGACAGTCCCACAGTGCAGGGGGAGCCAGGGAGGCAGTGCAAGTGAAGAGTGGCTGGGCCCTGGACCGAGGTCGCTGAGAGTGGCCCAGATGCAGGTTTAGTGCAGAATTCAGTGGGGAGTTAAGAAGGTTTAGCAGGGGAGAGGGAGAGAGAAGGCAGAAGCGAAGAGGAAGGTTTTGAGGTGCTTCCGGAACCGGAGATGGTTCTCCTCAAGTTTCAGGGAGGCAGGAAGGCTGTTCCAGAGGGAGGCCCCTGCTGCGGAGAGAGATCTACCCCCAGCTCGTTTCTTAGAGAAGCGGCTGACCATGAGGGAGTTGGAGACGGATGAGCGAAGGGCTCGTGAAGGAAGATATTTAGGAAGAGAGAGTTGAAGGTATTTAGGCCCCAGGCCCCAGAAGGCCTTGTGGACAATGCAGAGGGTTTTGAACTTAATCCTCGCAGCCACTGGGAGCCAGTGAAGAGATTTCATTACCAGTATTGCTGTGGGAGGGCTCAGTTACTTGAAAACGTCTGAGCATAACATGCCCAGTTGTCTTTGGGTCATCAGTGTCTGGGGTATTTAGGTTGACTTGTTGATCGTTGTTGAATGCAAAATTGGTTTTGTTGACTTCTGCAGCTGCACGTTGGGGTGAGGCCGATGGTTTATACAGTTTTATATTGTACAGGTGATTCCAAACCGACTTGCCCTGTAGCTTTACTGTCCTGTCTGTCATAGCCTCCACAAGGTGGCACGTTCCAACACCTAGCAACACCCTATTTGAATAGGTGCTTTTTTCTGTGTGTTTGTGTTGCTGGTGTCCTCTTGTGTGTCGTCTTCTGGCTTTCCCTTTGTCTGTTGTATCTGGTGAGAGATGAAAGAAATGCTAGAAACAAGTGAAGTTACATAATCATATAGTTCTTTTCCGAACACCTCTTCTGTGTTTTGGCAATCCTTAATTGCCCTTGTGGGTGGAGCTAATGGGAGGTGCATTCTGCATCCTGTCAACACCTCATGGGGTGTTAAATGGTGGTCAGACCCTGGCCTATTTCATAATTTGAAAAGGCAAGAGGTAGACAGTAGAGACTGTTCTTCTTTGAAATGTGCTGATTTTTTGCAATACACTCCTTCCGGAGACCATTTAGACCTTCACACAATCCCGTTTGCTTGCGGGTGGTACGCACAGGCAAATTGTGTTTTATTCCTAGCAGGGTAGTAATGTGTTGGAACAGTTTATTGGTGAAGTGAGTGTAAAGACTGGTAGGGGGTGTCTGTACTTCTGCTCTATATATGGTAGAGGAGAGGCACAGAAGACCCCAGCCAAGATTCTCTATTAGGGTAGCAATGGACAAGCAATCAAGGCCTAGCTTCTCAGGAGGTGATGCAGGCTGGTTCTTAAGTACAGTGTAGTCCCCGAACCCCCAAAAAAGGAATGTCCACACACTGTATTACTGAAAACACAGTCTTTATATAATTAATATTCAAAGGTATGTACACAATCACAATAACGCACTTTGTACTCGGAAGTCAATAATGATAAATATATACAATTCTAAAGTGGTACCACCAATGTTATCAAATCTCATTAAAGTGCATCAACTGTACGGTTAAAATGCCACAGAGATCAATAACGAGGAAACCAGCAATAGAGATAGGAAGGAACGCAAGATGGTTGAAACAATAGGCAGAATGCTGGCCCCGTTACCTAGACACAGTTCTGTGTGGAGATCCCTCCACCTGGGCAACCTGTAATATAGAAATATAGCACGAGCCCAGTCCATGTTTTCAATAGTCATATTTCCTCCTATTAAGGTTTTACCCCCCAATGTACCTGGTGGAGTACAGTTCTCTGAAGATGCGTTGACCGATCCTTCTTGAGTGACTCCCTCTAAAGCAGGAGCCACGGATCGTCGAGAGGCATCGAGGAACTCGGCGTTTGGTGTCGGGGAATCGACGTCCCTTCTTGAGTGCCCTCCCTTTAAGGCAGGTGTCACGGGTTGTCGAACGTTCGACGGAGAACAGGTTGAACTACGGCCGTGAAGTGGCAGCTTCGTTCCTAGCGGTTCTCATCGACGAAAGTGCGTTGGCATCCTGCAAGGAAGAGGCGTGCGGGGCACCTCGGTGACAATAGTTCTAGACCGCAAAGAGATGATGAAGAACTGTGGCCCAGCAAGGGCGTCGAGTCGTCGGCGTCTCTGTGGTCCTTAGGTGGCAGGAAACCCACCGGCGGATGCTCCTCAGCGCGTCGACGGTCGGGCCTTCTCCAGCGGGATAAAGCGGACGACAATGCAGATGAGAGCGTCCGATGATCAAAATGTAGTTCTTAGGCAAACGGGAGCCCGGCCGCTCCGGTCGGCGACGGCGGTCGTCGACAGTGGCGGACAACAGTCCGAGTGTTTCTCTTTGAGATTCCACGGCAGTCCCCGTCTCGGGTCGGCAGCCTGTCAAAGGTCTGTCTACTAGGGAGCTTTGGCATAGATCAGCTGTGCACGATGGTCCCTCGTAGCTCGGGAAGAGGGCGCCTTACCAGGTCCTTTCTGGGTCAGTCCTTGGAGACACAGCAGCTTTCAGATTGTGAAGGAGAGCAACAGCAATACTTCTCGTCCAGCAGGGCTTCAAGGGCAAGCTTCAGTTACTCCAGTTACTCGTCGTAGTGGACTTCATCCTCTGAACAGCTGTCGGAGCAGTGAGAGGTCCCCAGATATACTGTTGATCTCCCATTCATTCCGCTGGGTCACACTCAAGCATCCAATCACGAATAAGAGCATTCATGCAGTCAGGTAGCCAATCAGGCACACAAGGTATTCAGGCCATTCACTTCTCTCCAGACACTCACAACAAGTTATGTGTATTGGGACAAGTACCGAGCCATTCAACACTCCAAGCTGCATTCATACCGGTTTCGGGCAGGGATGTCTCAGTCATTGTGTCAACCAACAGATACTAGATATCCACAACACAGAATGCATATTCGTCACACACTCTATTCACCCAGGTCCCGCCCACAGGAGGTACCCACAACATACATCACCAGGAAGGCTCCAGCTTGTCAACAACACCATATATGGCACTTCCATCCAACAGCCAGTTAGGGGGAAGAGACAGAGTCAGGTCTTCCCAGGACTTTGGGAAAACAAGGTAATAGGTAATAGAAAGCAAGAGGGCACAGGGGCCATCTTGTTTCCATCAGGAATCAACTGATCCCAATGGCAGGGCCGGGTTATCCCCAAAATGGAGGCTACTCAGCGCACCTGTCAAATTCAACATGGAGCTGCCACCAGCCCATACCCTGCTCTGCAGACCACCCACAGGTGCCCAGAAACATACACTAGGGGCACAGGGTTGTACCCCCACCCATGGGTGCCATAAGGGTATCACACGGGTCCGTTCACCAAACCAAAAGAGAGAGAACTGCACCGCCAGGAGTCCCACATGAACTCCTGCACGGAAAACACGACAGACCACACGATAACAAGCAGTAAAGGACAAGGATACGGAGGCCCTGTCCCTCCGATGCATTTCCAGCATCACAGTGAGGCCTGTTGTCAGACCGCAGGACCTTACAAACACCCTATCTTGGGAATACTTCTCTGACTAGGAATTTTGCTGCTCTGAGGGCATCGGCATCTGAACATGGCCCATCCTCTATCCACCTGGAGAAGGGACAGACCACCACAATCAAGTAGCGGTATACTTGACATACCTGGATCATATCCACATATTCAACATGGAGGTGCAGGAACGAGCCGATGGGTCTTGGTATAGTTCATGTTATTACTCTAAGTGTGTGACCTGGCATGTCAAGCAATTACTAATAAAGTTTGTCACATGGCCATTTAGGTGGGGCAGAACCTTGATTCTCCAATGTGTGCTGCAATGGCCTCCCTCCACATATGTGCGGGGTAGTGCAGTTGCTGTAATGATGTTTTTAATAACGCAAGTGGCATGAGCACTTTCCCTGTGTTGTTTTGTCACCATAGGACGTCAGTGGGGGACATTGCACACCCCCTCTTTACCCAACATTGTTTTTGCTCCTCCTTCAAGTCCCATAATTCTCAGAAATATGATGCATGTTTTGCCTGATAGTCTGCTACGTCATTTCCTCTTAATATTGGATTATTTCCATTTGCGTGCGCTTGGCACTTCCATAGTGCCACTTCCTCTGGTTATGTTATGATGTTTATTAATTCTCCTAGGAGCAGAGCATGCTGCACTGGGGTCCCACTTGCCCTTTTGAATCCCCTTCTGAGCCACCTGAATTTACTGTGGGGGTGACATAAGCACTATCAGAATAAATCATCACTCTTTTCCCCACACTATTTTATAATGCCAAAAATAATGCCACTAATTCTGCAGCACCTGCTGAGTAATGAGGGGGTAAACTAAAACGTGATACTACTTCACTTGTTAAATCTTCCTTCAGCCTTACCACTGCTGCTCCAGTTCTCCTAACCCTGTCAGTTTGGTCAATTGTTGAAGACACATCAATGTAGGGCACCTCTCCCCCCCTCAAGTGCATCTTCCTGTACCTTGCGAGTGTCTGTGAATAACTCAATATTCTTTGCGCAATCACGAGCCCATTCTCCTGGTTGTTGAACATCTGCTATGAATTTTGCTGGATTGATATTTTTACACCTGGCTATTTTTAATTCCGGCCTTGATAATATTATTTCATAACCTGTTGCTCTTTGTGTTGTTAGTGTGCTCTTTGGTTTATGCAGTATCACAAACAGGGTATGCTTCACGTAAAGCGTTGTTGTACATCCCATAGTTATTGATGAAGCTTTTTCTAGTGCGAATGGGGCAGCAGCCGATTTGTTGTTCATTACTGGGTCCATTTGTGCACTGTAATATGCAATCGGCTTATGGCCCATACTTGTCTTCTGGGTCAGTACTGCTTTCATAACCACGCCATTGGTGTGTGAAAGCAGGAAGAATTATTTTTTTGTAATCTAAGGTTGCTAACACTGGTGCTGTGCTTATTGCTTCTTTCAATTAATTGAAAACATCAGTCATTTCTCTCGTCCAACCCAGTGGCTTTGCCTCTCTCTGTGCTTCCTTGCGGGCTGTTAGAAGTCGACATGTATAAGAGCTTTAGTTGAAGACCGATGCTCTACAATAATTACATAATCCAGGTAACTGCTTCAGCTCCCTTAGTGTTTTAGGTTGGGTAGTGTTTTGTATTGTCTGTGCTCTTTTCAGGGCTATGTGTCTCTCATCTTTGGATATTTTCTGCCTAATGTATAATGCTTCCTTTTGGCAGTACCAAAGTTTAGCTTTGTAAAATTTGTAACCCTTGTCTGCCGACACCATAAGTACACGTACTGAGTCATTCCAACACTCTCTCTCGGTTTCAGTACAAATGAGGTATGTCATCTGCATACTGTAGTACTGTGCTGTCTGTTTGGACATTTACTAGGTCCATCTGTATTACTTTGTTGAAAGTGGATGATGACTCACAGTACCCTTGTGGCAACCTAGTATCTTTCCACTTCTGGTTGTGGTACATAAAACTGGTCAAATCTTGTGAGTCCGGGTGCAATGGTATTGCGCAAAACACATTTTGAGATCTATAACAATGAAGTATGTAGCTTCTGCTGGAATTCCACACAGGATCATTGCAGGGTTTACATAAAACTGGTCAACTCTTGTGAGTCTGGGTGCAATGGTAGTGAGTAAAACACATTTTTGAGATCTATAACAGTGAAGTATGTGGCTTCTGCTGGAATTCCACACAGGATCATTGCAGGGTTTGCTGCTAGAGGATATTCTGCTTCTACAATGTGGTTAAGTGAGCGTAGATCTTGAATAAAATGCCATGATCCCCATCCGCCTTGCGCATAGGGAACACTGCTGTGTTGTATGGGGATTCTGATGGTACCAGGATGCCTCTTTGAATGAGGATGTTGATTGTCTCATAAATGCTCTCATCTACCTCTTTCTAGAGGGTGTATTGCTTTACTTTTGGTAGTATTGCACCTGGTTTCAGTTTTATTTTCACTCCCCCTATACTTTTTATGTACCCCACATCATAAGGACTTGTGGTCCATAAGTCATTGGGTACCTTGGACACGTCCCTTCTCCAAAAATGGGGGTGCAGCTTCCAGTGTCATTGCCCTTGCCATTTTATGTGCTACTTCCATGTATGTGTATGTTCATTTCTAATATCATTTCTGTCCCCCCTGCCCTCTGAAAACAGCTCTGCATCTGTCACCTGAGTCAATCTGCATCCTTTTGCCGCTGCAGTTATTGCCCTCCATGCTTTCCCTTGATCATCTGGTGCATGTACTGTGTTCCACTCTTGTGGAACCAAAATCCCTTCAATGTCTATAGCTACTGCTGTTCATTCGTCCTCATCTGATGGTGTTTCTGCTCTGAATAGGTACTCAGCTGGTCTTCTCCATATCTTCCCTGTAAACCTTTGCAACCATGCAATGGCTATGTCTGTTAGGTACTGGAACAGTTTGGGCCTGCTGACTCCCCCCTCTGCACTGTTTTCCCACAATACACCTGGACAAGTTGTTTTACAGCGAGCGTGTGTATTTGCGGCGTTGAGCATATTATTGTCACGACCAACCTCCTGAAACCCCCCTGGCAGGCCCATGGGCCAGGAGGGATCTCGGCTCGGGCCCCCAACAAGCTCAGGCACCCTTTGCCTAGGCCCTCTTGGGGCCTGTCCTGTCGCCTTTGGCGCCAGGCTCACACTTAATGAAGACTTGTGCTTGGGAACTACTTTATTTCAATGCCAGTCAACATGGAGGCATCCACATAGCTGGCTCCTTCGAACCAGCTATGTGGGATAGTGTTTTGGGCGTGGTAGCCTAGAGACTATTTTACCTGGACTACTTTCTTGATGCTATTTAAACCACACCCGACTTGGAGAACATGCTTCACGTTACTTTGCAATCCTGCAACGTGACGCTCATCGTGTTCAGCAGCATCTGCGAACCTCGGAAGAACAGCACCTGAAAAATAAAAGGGATGTCGTTATTAGCAGCAGTTTACCTATGATTCCACCGCTAGCTGCCCTCTGCTCCTGCAAACAGCATCCAAGGAACAGCGAGCCTCCCAGACCATCGGATCTGCAAAAGGAGAGAAACAAGACATTAGACATTTACAATTGTGCCGGCAGCTTACCTCTCAAGTCGCCCATCGACCAGCACCGCCTTGGGACTTCTTGCTCCGGGTGAGCACCGCAACCTACTGTAACAAAAGACAATGGGTTAGCAAAGGCAACGCATCATAGCGCTGTGCATAGCACCTACTTACTGCATCAAGGCGCTCTCGAAACTCCATAATCTGCTGGTGGGTCCAAATTCAGCCAATGTTCCACAGCAAACTTCTGGGCACCTAAGGAGAGAGAAAAGACATTATTGAATCCAAGAAAGGCTTACAGTATAACAGTAATAAGACCTACCTAAAGACTCTAAAGGGCAGCATCAGTGAAGTAACTAGATCGCACTCCCCCACAAAGGACAACGCGCCCCTGCCAAGAAGGCAGGACGGAGAGCACGCCAAAACCCATAACAAGGTGAGGAAATGTCTTGGGGGGGGCTGCGGGCATACGTGGTGTTGGGAGGCTCTTACCCCAGTTGCCCAGTCTTGAACATTGCCCACCTGTTTTCCAGGGAGAACTTCCCCGCTGATTATACCAGGGAGCTGCTGAGAAGGGCACCAGAGTCACCGCAGCTGGGTGGCGTCCCCGTGGATACCAGGTGAGCGTAACAGAATGTGAAGCCTGCCAAGGCAATCTACCTGGGCGCCATGGAAACATCAGAATTAGACCAATTGGCCCAATTGTTGGGAGAATTTCGTGCCGAGGTTCACTCTGCCAGACAGGAGACTAACGCTCTCCGGAGAGACTTATTGGTGACTAAAGAGAATACCAAAGATATCAGCAGGCAAGTCTTGCAATCACAAGCGGGTCAGACGCCTCTACCTGGGAACAACCCACCGATGCAAAATCCTAGCATGTCATCCACTGTCTCTACTCCGGTAAAAGTTGTGTTACCAGGTACAGTTCCTTTGGCACCACCGGAGAGGTTTGCTGGTGATCCACAAAAATATGCAGCTTTCATGAATCAGTGTTGCCTTCATTTTCTTTGCAGGCCGGGAGCATTCCCAAATGACGAAGCCCGGGTAGCCTTTGTTTTATCATACCTAAGTGGCAGCTCCGCAGATTGGTCGGTACCATTGGTGTCCCATGATGACCCTTTATTACATAACTTTGAAGACTTTCAGAGGGAAATTGAAAAACTCTTTGCTCGCCATACCCGAGAACAAGCTGTGGACAATGAACTCCTTTCCCTCCGACAGGGGAATCAGGATTTGTTAACGTACATCGCTACTTTCAACCAATTGGTTGCTGAAGCTAGGTGGCCTGAAAACAAAAGAACCACGTTGTTTCATCGGGGCTTACGAGGCAAATTAAAAGACATTCTAGCTCAAGTGGTTAATCCTCCCAGAGATTGTTCTGCATTCATAGACTTGGTTGTGCAACTGGACCACCGGTTGCAAGACTGAAAAGCAGACCATTCTAAAATGGACCCTTGGCCAGTGTACGTTCGGCCTAGAGACAATGTAACTCGAGTGCAAGAAAATACTGTGGAGCCCATGCAAATCAGAGGGGTACGACCCCCACTAACAAAACAAGAGCAAGATAAAAGGAGAAAACAACAACTATGTCTGTACTGTGGGAATTCAGGGCATTTCCTGAAGGACTGCCCAGTGAAACCTCTGAGGAAGATCGTTGGAGCCACGGAAAAAGATGAAGAGAAGGAGTGTCAGTCGGGAAACTGCCCAGCTCGGCAAACGTAGAGGTCAGTTTGTCGAGTGAGGGAAAAGAGCCACAGACCTTACACTTTGCAATTCCGGTGATCTTAATTAATAACCAACGGTCGTCAAGAATGCATGGCATTGAAGCATACATCGACAGCGGAGAAGTTGGGAATTATATAGATCAGGCCCTAGCTGCAGAGATGGGGCTTCCCCTGTGTTCCAAGCCGACTACAGACAAGGCAACCACGGTGGATGGGACAGAAATCACTTCCGGACCCGTAACCCAGCGCACAGCTGAGATAACCTTGCTGTGCCAGGACAGACATCGAGAACTTATTTCGTTCGACCTCATCAAGGCACCTCAATTCCGGCTCATACTAGGGATGCCATGGTTAGTTGCTCACAACCCTTTGATTGACTAGCGGGCAAGAAAATTAAACTTTCCCAGCGACTGCTCTCCAGCCTGTTATTACCAAGAACAGAAACCTGCTTTCAGTATCTCTACGATTCTTGAAGTGGCAACTTTGGGAGTGACTAGTACCTTGCCTGAGGAATACCAAGATTTCCAGGATGTATTCCAGAAGGACCAAGCAAACACGCAGCTGCCGCACAGGCCCTATGACTACCAGATCGACCTTGTTCCCGATGCTCAGGTTCCTTGCGGCAGAATCTATGCTCTCACGGAACCCGAAAACCTTCATCTGAAGGCTTATTTAGACCAGTACCTCGCAAATGGATTCATCCGCCCATCCAAGTCCCCTCCAGCTAGTCCTTTGTTCTTCGTACCGAAAAAAGAAGGGGACCTAAGAACCTGTATTGACTACCGCGCATTAAACCAGATCACTGTAAAGAGCCGTTACCCCTTGCCGCTCATCCCAAAAATGCTAAACCAGGTCAAAGATACCCAAATTTATACCAAACTGGATCTTCGAGGAGCATGCCACCTGGTGCGGGTCAGAAGCGGAGACAAATGGAAAACTGCTTTCCACACCAAATATGGTTTGTTCGAATATCAAGTCATGCCCTTGGGTTATGCAACGCTCCTGCAGCGTTTCAGTATTTTATGAATGACGTTTTGAGAGAATTAATTGATGTCTGCGCCCTAGTGTACATAGATGATATCTTAGTGTACTCAACTTCAAAACAGGATCACATCAAGCACGTCCGTTCAGCCCTCTCCAAGCTCCTGGAACATCGTTTATATGCAAAACTGGAGAAGTGCTTTTTTCACATCACCGAAGTTGAGTTTCTGGGTTTTATTCTTACTCCAGGAGGCATCAGAATGGACCTGCATAAAGTGGACGCCGTTTTGAAATGGCCATCACCAACATCAGTAAAAGGGGTACAGAGCATGTTGAGCTTTGCGAACTTCTATCGCCGATTCATGCCAGACTTCTCACAGGTCGTACACCCGATCACCATATTGCTAAGAAAAAATAACAAGAAATTTGCCTGGACCGAAGAAGCAGGGAAGGCTTTTCATGAAGTCAAGAAAAGGTTCACCTCCGCGCCAATCCTGTGACATCCTCGTCCCGATCTTCCTATATCGTGGAAACAGACGCTTCCAGCAAAGCGATGGGAGCTGTCCTCTCGCAAAGAGATCCACTAACAGGCCAGCTACATCCAGTGGCCTTTTGGTCGAAGAAATGTTCTCCCCCGGAGATGAATTATGCCATCACGGTCCACCGAAACCTGCAATACCTTAAAGACAGCTAAAGCCCAGTCTTCACGCCAATTGCGGTGGGCCCTTTTCTTCGCTGAATACGACTATGTCATCACTTTCAACCATGGGTCAAGATTGGAAAAGCTGATGCACTCTCTCGGACAGGCACTGATGACTTGGTATATACGCCCCCAGATCCAGTCCCCATCATACTGCAAGACAAGCTCTTGGGCCTCACTACGGCCTTAACCCAAGTTGAACTGAGAGATAAGATTCAACGAACCGTGAACCCAGATGCCTTCCTTGCATGGCAAGCACAAGGAGAACAATATTCCATTAAAGATCACTTACCCTTTTTTAAGGATCGGTTGTATGTACCCACCAAAGACTTACAACAACAAATTGTTGCTAGTTATCATGATTCCCTGATCGAAGGGCACCCAGGAATCACCAAGACTCTAGCCATGGTAAAACAGAACTTCTGGTGGCCTGCCTTGCGTAAAGATGTCATCCAATATGTTCAGTCCAGCGGAGTCGGTGTGCAAAACAAGTCACAAAAACAAAAACCATCTGGTCTTCTGCAACCTTTAGACATTCCTCCCACTCTCTGGCACACTCTTTCCCTCGACTTCATCACTGACCTACCTCCCAGTCAAAGTTTTAACACCATCCTGGTAGTCGTGGACTTGTTCTCAAAGATGGCACACTTTTTTCCACTCAAAGGCCTCCCAGACACACCCACTCTAACCAAAGTGTTCCTGGATGGTATTGTAAAACTACATGGCTTCCCATCAGTCCTGATCTCCGATCTAGGTAGCCAGTTCATCTCCAACTTCTGGAAAAAATGTTGTGCAATGGAACAAATTGACATCAGGCTATCCACTAGCCATCACCCCAAACGGACGGTCAGACCGAGAGGACCAACCAGACCCTCGACCAATACCTACAGTGCTTGTTACACTATGAACTAAGAGACTGGAAAGATTTGTTATGAATAGCCAAGTATGCATATAACATCTCCTTGCACTCCAGTACCGGACAAACACCCTTTAATACCCTTTATGGTAGACACCCACGTATCTCAGAACTAGATGTCCCAACAAATTTGGAAATGCTAGCAGTAAAAACTCTTCACACCAACATCATTCAGGCTTTCAAAAAGGCCAAAGAACATCTTATTTTCGCCAAAGAAGAACAAAAGCAATTTGCAGACCAACACTGGGAAAAGGCCCCAGATTATCAGGTAGGAGAAAAGGTTTGGCTGGCTGCCAAGTTTGTACCCGTCAAGGGAACCCGGACTTTTCAACCCAGGTACTTAGGGCCTTACACCATCAAGGCAATTATCAATCCAGCGGCCGTCACACTAAACTTACCACCTAACCTACAGATTCACCCAGTATTCCATGTGTCCCTATTAAAACCGATGCAGCCCGGTACACGGGTTGGGACATCACCAAAACCCATACTTATTGACGGAGAACCAGAATTCGAAGTCAGAAGCATCTTGGATTCCAAGTATTCGAGGGGAAGGTTATATTACCTAGTCGATTGGAAAGGATTTGGACCCCAAGACAGATCCTGGGAAACCTGTGAAAACATTCATGCACCACGTCTGATCAGAATATATGATAGCAACTTTCCAACTAAACCAGGGCCAGACAGAAGGAACACATTGAGAGGGGCCTTGGGGGGGAGTGCTGTCACAGCCCACTTCCTCAAACCCCCCCGTCAGGCCCATGGGCCAGGAGGGGTCTCGGCTCGGGCCCCCAACAAGCTTAGGCATCCTTTGCCTAGGCCATGGAGGCATCCACATAGCTGGCTCCTTGGAACCAAGCTATCCGGTATAGTGTTATGCGTGAATAGGGACTATTTTACCTGGACTACTTTCTTGATGCTATTTAAACCACACCCGACTTGGAGAACACGCTTCGCGATTTTTTGCAATCCTGCAACGTGACGCTCATCGTGTTCAGCAGCATCTGCGAACCTCGGAAGAACAGCACCTGAAAAACAAAAGGGACATCGTTATTAGCAGCAACTTACCTGTGATTCCACCGCTAGCTGCCCTCTGCTCCTGCAAACAGCATCTAAGGAACAGCAAGCCTCCCGGACCGTTGGATCTGCAAAAGGAGAGAAAGAAGACATTAGACATTTACAATTGTGCCGGCAGCTTACCTCTCAAGTCGCCCATCGACCAGCACCGCCTTGGGACTTCTTGCTCCGGGTGAGCACCGCAACCTACGGGAACGAAAGACAATGGGTTAGCAAAGGCAAGGCATCATAGCACTGTGCATAGCGCCTACTTACCGCTTCAAGGCGCTCTCGAAACACCATCATCTGCCGGTGAGTTCAAATTCATCCAACGTTCGACAGCGAACTTCCGCGCATCTAAGGAGAGAGAAAAGACATTATTGAATCCAAGAAAGGCTTACAGCATTACAGTAATAGGACCTACCTGAAAGACTCTAAAGGGCATCATCAGTGAAGTAACTAGATCGCACTCCTCCACAAAGGACAACGCGCCCCTGCCAAGAAGGCAGTACGGAGAGCAAGCCAAACCCCATAACAAGGTGAGGAAAGATCCGGGGAGGGGCTGCGGGCATACAGGGTGTTGGGAGGCTCTTACCCCAGTTGCCCAGTCTTGAACATTGCCCACCTGTTTTCCAGGCAGAACTTCCCCGCTGATTATACCAGGGAGTGGCTGACAAGGGCACCAGAGTCCCCGCAGCTGGGTGGCGTCCCCATGGATACGAGGTGAGCGTAACAATTATGCTTTTGTCTGTGAATGAGATAGGCTTGTTGAGTATGCTCATTATGTCTTGACCTAATATATTTACAGGTGCATGTTTGGAGTAAAGTAAGGGTAGGGTTAGGTCATGCTCACCAATAGATAAGGAGATGTTTCCAATAGATAAGGAGATGTTATCAGTAAATGGAACACCTCTCAAACCCCAGAGAATCTTTGTGTGTTCATGGCATTGCCTGACAATGCAAAAGTCCCTTCCCGAAAACGACCTAGTCACCCCAGTGTTAACAATAAAGAAACACATTTTGTCACCTATCATCACACTTATCTGAGGTTCCTCCGCATGATTAGGTGTGACCGACAGGATGGGACACAGCAAGTTCGTCTGTGGGCTATCCTATTGGGGAAATAGGGATAATCCGTTCCCTGTGTAGGGGTTGTTTCTTAATATAGTGATCCCACCCATTTGTTGTATTGGTGCCATTGCTGTCGTATCCATGGGCTCTGGGGAGTGAGCATTTACTTGTGCTAGCTGCTGGGCTGGTGTTGCTACCTGAGGCACCATTGTCTGGGGTGGTGTTGTGGTTGGGGGTGCTTGTGGGGGTTGTGCCTGTGGGGGTAGCTGTGTCTGCTGCTGAATGTTTTGCATCTGTCCATGTTGCTGTATATCTGGGACGTAGTAGTCATTGTGCCCTCCCTGATACCCATGTTCTCCGCACATTGTTTGCACCCCCCTATTCCGGCATGCTCAGGAAATGTACCCTAGTTGACCACAGGCCCAGCACTGTGGTGGCTCTCTTGCCTGCCATGGGAATCCTCCTTCTCACCCACCTGGTCCCTGTGTCATTTGCTGTGTGTAGATCCCAAACCCTCCTGCATATTGGTGTGATACTGGCCCAAACCCCCTTCCTCTCTGAAAGCCTCCACTCCCTCTGAAGCTCTGTTGTTAGCTGCCTCTCCCCATGTATCCACCACCCATGGTTGGTCTGTATGCTGGCAGGGTGCTGTATGGCTGTTGTGGTTGGAGCTGAGGATGTAGTTGACAGATTGCTGTTTGTGCCTGGGGGCCAGGGCTCATCATTTGTGCTCCCTCTAATTCACACTTGGAAACTTATTTTTGTACTAACTTTGCTTCATCTACCGTCCTTTCTTCTGCCTTTTGTTTCATCTTTTGTCTCCACCAACTGCAATGATGCACTGTTGCGAGTTGTAATTCAGGCCAGGGCTTTGCCTCCATTCCTACTCATTTCTTCAAGTTTTTTGTACTGGCTCTGGTAACCCTTGCACCAAGATATGATATAATATTGCTATCGTTTTGTCCCATCATGGCTCTCAAGTTTAGAGGCACCAAGGTTGTTGAATCTCCTTAATATAATTAACAGGATCCTCATTGTCAGGTGTCTTGCGTGATGTGATGGCCCCTATGTCTGATGTGTCCAGGAATTGCGTACACAGTGCCTGCAATAGTGCTGCCCTACAATTTGCGAATGGTGCTCGTCATGTGCTGTGTTCTGAATGGTCACTCCCGGGAACCCCGCCCTCTTCCAGATATCATCAGCTGTGTCACCCAGTATAGAAACCAGCAGTCCTTTTACATCACCCACTGCTAGCCTGTGTCCCACCCTCAACTTCTCCATTTTATAAATCCACTTCCCAGCTCCTCCATTTAATGAGGGTAATCTGCACTTGATATTTTCCTTCTCTGTGTGCTTCCAGGGCATGTACTGTGGCCTCGCCCCTCCCCTCTCTAGTAGAGGCATCTGTGAATATATGTGGCCCTCTCTTCCGGTGTATGTCTATACTGCCTTACTTGAATGGGTCCCCTCTCTTCTCCAATTTCTGCACATATTTCTATGGGATCTATTGTGTGTGTCTGCTGTGTAGTGTTGTGAGCCCCTACCAGACACCCTCAAGAACAAGAATATCCCCTTGATTGCGTGATTGTTGCCCCATTTCTCCTGTGCCCTGGCTGGTCCCTGAGTCTGCTGCTGTACGGTGCCTGAGTGTCTCCCTCCTCTGCTTTGTCTTGTGTAGGTATGTTCTACTCTCTGTCCCTCTGTTCATGTGTCCTACACTCCAAAGAGTGTAGGACACATGAACATTCCCTCCTTTAGTCCTTGTGAGATGGAGCTTGTTAGGCCCTTCCCTCTTCTCATCACTATGGTCATCATCATTGTCATATTTGTCATCTATGTTACTACAGAGACTAGTTTTTGCATTACTAGGCTAGGGTCATGTGGTAAATTAAGATCAATGTCTGATAATTTACATATGTCCTCCTCCTCCTCCCTCACTCCCAAGCGTGCCCCGCAATGTCCGCTTTGCCCTCCATTGTACACACCTGTATTTTCCTCTTCCCTTTGTTTGTCTTCTTCTCACCTTTTTTCTCACTAATTCTATTTTAATGTGATCACTTACCTCTTCTAACACCCGTGCTTCCTCATCCTTCCTACTTTGTTCTCGTGCCCTCCTTCCCATCCTCAACTGCTTCAGTTGCTTCTTTTGTATTTACGTGAATCCTGCAATAATATTTTCTTCCTCCACAATGCCATCTCCATCTCCTTTTCCTCAATGAACATCATTTTTATTTCTTCCCTCTTCCATTCCATCTCTTCCCATTGTCTCTCTTCCTTCACCCCTCTCTCTATTATATCCTTTTGTTCCTTTTGTAATAACACTAAATGCTCTCTCCTGCTCTGCTCCCGCAGCTCTAATTCATTTGCGATTCTCGCTGCTGCACTTTATCGTCCCTTCCTAGTCTTGCTTCTTTGCCCTCTTGAAATCGTCTGTTTCCACCTCCCCTAACCCATCTGTCCTTCAACAGCACCCTTGTCCCATATCCAAACCTTCTATTGCCTTCATTGCACCATCTGCTTCCCCCATTGTGTCCCCTTTTAATTTCAATAGTATCTGTGCAGCTATCCACTCTTCTGGTCCTATACCTGCAAACTTGTTTTTTGTGTGCCGGAGCCCCTCCTCGTCGCCGTCAGCCAGTCGGCCTCTTCCCCAATCCCCCACGATTTTTCAGTTTGGGCATAAGGGGGTGCTTTATATATGGGGTTTGAATATCCCTCTGCTGCTTTTAATTTTCTTAATGGATATAAGACCTGTTCCTCTGCCGCGTCATAAGATATTACACTTGGCGGTCCAGGAGGCGGAGCAGAGGGATCTGATTCCTCCACCTTTATCTCCCGTAAACTCATCATCCATGGCCTCTCCTCCTTGGACATACGCCACAGTTCAAATATTTCCATGAATTTAGCTAACTTTGTAACTCTGTAAATGGGTCAAAAGTGATTGTAGCAAGTCTTTGGAGGAACGGCCGTTGGGCAGCCATGGCCTCGCTATTTTCGCTTTGGTGCTTTTAGACCATTGTATGCTGTACTTTACTATTTTGTCTTTATTTGGGACAGGGTCTTGCAGAGATACTGTATGTGGGTTACCGCCCCGCTATACATGGTCCCCGTCACACCATATAAATACATAAAAACCCTTTTACCTGACCTCTAGTTGAGGATTTCGATATCTGCTGTCAAAGGAGGGTAAATATTATAGTACACTCTTTGAGTTTTCCACTGCGAGCCTCCGCAGCTCTGCACCTTACACAGTTGGCTCTGTACTCACCCCCGCCTTCACCAGCACCTTCCACGCACTGCTGCTTGTTCACCTGTCCTCCAATGCCCATTTTACAACACCAACTCCTCGCCTTCCCAACACACCATCCTATATGGATGACATCACCAACCTAGAGTTCAAACAAGTAAAGAGACAATTGTGCACACAAGATGAATGCCCATTTTCCCCACTCCGTGCAAATATGCCCCATACCAAAAGTTAACCCATAGCTTTCTTCCCACCTCTCCATGGGTGGAGTATTCTCTATATTTCTCGTGTTTGCTGCAACCGAGGCATCGCCTGAAGGCTGAAACACCACTCTCCAGGAGGCTTAACCAGACAAAAAACCTTCCACAATGTAGGATAGCTCCAGCTAACCCTTATGGGGAGCCGTCATCTATGCCCCGAACTAAAACATCCAACACATAGGAATACCACATATATACATGTTTTCACATTCCGAGCCTACTAAGTCCACAATCCTTGCTCATCACCAGAGCCCTTTGCCACGGCACTTGAACAAAACACAGAAAAGGCACTTCTACCTCCGCTCAGGTCCCTACCACCATGCACGTGTCAAAACAACACCAGCACCAACAATAATCAAAAATTACACATCCCTCCTCCCACATATATGAAACCCACCAACACTTGATGCCAATTATCTGGACTACACTTACATTCTTTTGTGTTTATCGACGCTGCTCGGCCACTGGCTCCCCGTTAACTACTTGTCTTGCCCCTCTGAAGTGCAAGGACACCGCTCCTTCTAGGACTGATAGCTAAGGACTCAGCTTCTGGCACCACACCCAATCTCAGTGGGACCTCCAACTTCTTAGGGGTGGGCCCCCCTGGTCTGGCCTAGCCACTCTGGGAACCCGCAGGTGCGAGCCCGTGGAATATCTAACTCCTTCCCTTTGCCCAATCTAAAAAGCTAGGTCCACACAAGAGGCAACGAATTACTGCGGTTTATTACAGCCAACACACCACAGCGATCAGATACATGGAAGAACATCAATGCATCCCTAAATGGACTTTGGCTTGCAGGCCAATTTTGATGGCATCTGACATCACGATTAGTGTCATTCTCAGAAACTGTCTCAAAAATCTTCACTCGGGATAGGCTGTTCAGTAGTAGATCCATTATCAAAACTTATGGAGGTTGTGTGTTATTGGGCACTGTAGTGTCAGATAGTATGCTTGGCCATCCCCAAAAAGTTCTTACACTAAATTTATTACAGTGAGTAAGCCGAGCCCCATGATTGGTCGGTGACCCCCACTGTCCAGCCCTAGGGTCCGTGTTTGGAAATGGGTGAACCGTGAGGCCCCAAGCCTGGGACAAACTCTGTTCCCAGCCCGTGGAACACCTGTGAATGGTGCCATGAGCAATTATGTATCTGCAAGGTGCAACTATGTGTCAGCATCATAACAGTGTGTATCCAATAGCTGCAATGAGTGTGCTCCAGTTTCCCAACATAGAACTGTAACGTGACTGTAACAACTTTGTTGCAGCTATTGTCTGAATGGTGGAACAGGTTGCTCTTCTCAGGCCCCAATCTTGGCAGCCCCTCTGCTCGGCCAGATCACGTGCTTGAACACCACCTCTGTGAGTCCAGGACCTTTGAATTATTCTGTATTTTGTCAGAGAGCTCGCCTCTACTGCAGCCAGTGTTACTCAGGTTCAGAGTGAGGAATGTCACTTGCAACATTGCGACCTGGCGGCTGCTTCGCTCCAGCCACAGTAGTTTGGGTTGCTCATAATTCTGAGAGGCTTGGAGTCACCTTCCTAAGCTGATTGCGGCCTGCTGGATTTCCTAAACCGTAGTCTAGCTTCCACTGTACATGTCTTCCTATAGTCTGTAGGTTAGTGCGTTATGGCTGTCAGGTCTCTTGAGTGCTCCTGCCAAAATATGGGGTTATTTGCATATGAGTGTCTGCAATCATTTACACAAACTCTTCTTGCTTCTTGTGTTACCACGGTGCTGTAGCAGGCCTAATGGCAAAATAATGAATGTGCAGACTGTATGTATATGTCACTGACCTCTAACCATAGAGCTGTGTTCTTTGTGTAGTTGAATGTGTGTGTGTCCAGGGTGTTCAGATAGCAGGTGTTCTTAATGTCTAACATAGCCAAGTCATCATGGTGTCTCTAATGACAAGTGGCTTGTGTCTCCTCGTTCACTCTGGGTAAGATTTTCACTACTGCTGGATTGTAGGGTCTGCTGGGAGGGTATCTTTTGTGATAATTGCTAGAAGTGTGCTTTCGTGCTGTGCCTTTTATCCCTGTGGAGAAGGGAAAGGGCCATCAGGTGTGCAAAGTTATTGTTAATTGCTGACTCTGCCTGACCCTTGTGTTGGGACATGTCGGGGGAAAAGGCCCAGGTGTTGGTCCGTTGTCTGTCTCGGTGTAGGAAAGTGTTTGTGTTGGAAAAGGGGGGTGGGTGCGTTGAATTTAGGAGTATCCGATGAGTTTGGATGGGGGAAAAGGTGTTTATATAAAAGCAGGTACTGCGTCTCAACAGTCGGTGCCCTGCTTCCACTCCCGCGGAACCCCATCCAGATGATCCTCCTGCACTGGTCCACCCCCAGGAACTGGATCCAATAGCGATGGCTGTGTCCTGGTCGCCTGGATGACAGATCCCCTGGGGACAAGCAAGTGAGAAACCTTCAGGTTTCTCACACCCTTCAAGGGCTCACCGATGGTAGGATCACGCTGCAGGGGCCCAGCCGTTGCTTCTCTCTCCTCCTCAGGGTCGCGGGCACCTTACGGGTTTCAGTTGGATCCTGCTCCCCCAGGTGGGTTTTGACTGTCAGCGGTCACTAGCTCCCTCTCTTACCGGCTTCCGTGCTTCCAAAGCTCTTGACTCCTTTTGGGCTGGCAGTCATCCCTGTTCTCTGCCGTGCTCCCTCAGAGGGTGCTTTCCCGCGCTCTATCACTAGCTGCCTTCGGCCCAGCTTCCACAGGCCACTGGCCCAGCGCTCCTCCTCCCAGGGATACGGCTACTCTATGGCTACGTTCCGGTACGGAAGTCACACCGGGCCATTTCACGTATGTCCCCTTGGGATGGACGACTGCTCCGGATTCTGAAGGCCTCTCTGTTCTCCTGAATTAATGTCATGTATCGGATGAAGTTTCTTAGTTCAGCAGGTTGCACGTTCTTCTTTGTTTTTGTTCGTCTTCGTCCGCGCCCTTATTCCCCCGGGTCCATGGCTGCCCATTATAAATAATTAAAGTAAAGGAGTGCCCAGCATCCTGGGCTGCTTTGGTGCTGCTCCTTCTGCGCTGGGCCCTCTCTTTCCCTCTCCGCCGGGGGGCACCGTGGGGCAGGCGCTCGTTTGCCCTTCCGCCTCCCGTTAGGCACTCAGCTCTGATGTCAGACACTGCGTGCCATTGTCCCTTTGTGTTGTGCCTGGCAGGACCTTCTTTTTTCACTGTTTCCCCGATGGGGATACTGGTCTCATCCAGGGCCCCCCGTGCAGTTCCAGCGGGCCTCCGAACGCCTCCGATTCTGCCACTATGGCACTGCTGCTGTTTAGCAATTGACGTGTCGCAAGGCCTGCCAAGGTTTCAGTACAGAGCTCCACTCTGACAGGTTTTCGGATTACAGGCTCTGGATTCTGGGTCCTTTTGCACTTTGGCATCTACTTTTCAAATCTCAGGCTCGGTGGGGGGCAGGAGGGAAACACTTTACCATAGTTTTATCCCGACATGGGTAGGAGTTCCTGTTCACGCAGCCATCTTCTTCCGTGCCCCCTGGTGGTTTCTCGTGCACGTTTTTGACCGGAATATTCCTTTATGACCTGTTCTCCAGGTTCTTCATTTACAGTTTGAGGCATTGTGTGACGACGTTCAGTCGTTCAATGGCCTCACTGTGTTCTCTTGTGTCCGTCTCCACCTCCTGGAGCCTCCTTTCCAGGAGGTCCATCCTTTCCCCTAGTTGGCCCACTTCTTGCTTCATTTCCGACAATGCCGCGTTGAGGTCGATCTCATTAGTTGTAACTGCTCTTGGAAGGCCTTAGACAGAAAAGTTTGTAGACTCATTAGGTCTTTGTGTAAGTCCTGTCATGATAGGGGCTCTGGCGCTCTGTCCCCTGCGGGTTCCATCAGGTTTGCCATGTTAGACGTGTCTTGTTGGATCCCCTGACCTCTCAAGGGCCCCATCTGGTAGGAAGGGTCCCCTGTAGCTGCAGCCTGCTTCAGGGACTTGGCTTTGGCCTTCGACATTCACATGCCTCTCCCTGGACTCCGGGTCATCAGTTATGTCATGTGTTGAGGGTCTGCCTCACTACTACTCAGTTTCTATTCCGTGGCTTGCTACCAAAGCCCATTTGGGCATGGGGGTACGGGAAGGGGCTCGCTAGGGGCCTGCCTTGGTGTCATCCCCCGTTTCTGATCCGTGAAGCTCCAATATGTTGCTTCAAATGTCCCAGGGGGTGAGGGCGCTGGAGTGGGGAGGAATCCCTGGGTGCTTCTTTGTACAGGGCCCACCAGGGTCCCTGTCAACCAGTCCACGGAGGCTGGCCCTACAGCCCCTCTGGTAATGGTAAACTTTATTTATAAAGCCCCTATACACAGGCAAGTGTTTCAAAGCGCTCAAGGAGGGTGGGAACGTGGGGGAGAAAAACAATGGTTGCTCAGAGCCTTTGACATTCTTGGACAGTGATAGTCTGCACAGGCAGAGTAAGTGCATATAATACATTTAAAAGTTGAGACACAGCAAATAGGCATGAACGGAGATTCTGCAGTTTTACCATAAGTGCATTATTGGGTGAAGACCAGATACAACAGACGATCTTCCGGCGTAGTGCATTTGGATTGTGCAAGTGCACAGACGGTCACAGGGAGGGGGAGGTCTAAGTGCACCCAGTTGGTGGGGACTAGGGTAAGTGCAGAGAGAGACACTCTCTAGGGTAATTTCTAAAGTGCAGTAGGGGTGGGTGGGGTGTAGGGCCCTGAGGCAAGTGCATGAGAGGACTGGTGGGGGTTCCTGGGATCTACACCACGTGGCTAGTCAGCAAGCTGTAGGGAAGGGGAGGGAGAGTGGGAAAGAGCAGAGAGCAGAGAGCTATGTTAGCAGGGTAGATGGAGAGAGAGAAGGAAGAGGAGAAGAACTTCATGAGGAGTTTCCGGAATTTAGGAAGATCAGACTCAAGACGGAGGGCGGCAGATAGACTGTTCCAAAGAGATGCACCTGCTGAGGATGGGGTTCACCCTCCAAATCTCTGCTTGGAGAACTCACCGACTCGCAGAAGGTTAGAGGTAGATGAACGGATGGCTCGTGAGGAACAGTATTTAGGAGTCAGCGTTACAGGTAGGTAGGTCCCGGGCCCCAGAAAGCCTTGTGGTCAATTCAGAGGGTCTTGAACTTGATCCTTGCAGCCACGTGGAGCCAGTGGAGGGAGTTCAGTGCCAGAGAGATGCGGTCCCTGGGCTTGAGGCCAAGGAAAAGTCTTGTGGTTTTGTTTTGGAAGAGTTGCAGAGGGCGCAGGGTAGAAGCAGGGAGGTTGAGGAAGAGGCTGTTATAGTAGTCCAACCTAGAAAGAACCAGGGCACTGGAGACAGTGAGCCGCTGGCAGAAAGTGACAAAAGGCAGAGAACCACTGAGGATGTGTAGCTGATAGACTTTTTAGAGATGTCCAAAATGTGAGAGGAGAAGGAGAAGGTGGAGTCAAAGATGACACCAAGGTTTTTAGCATTGCAGGTGGGTTCAGGTACTGGGCCAAGGGAGGCCGGCCAGAGTGAGAGTGGGAAAGTGGGAGCAGGGGTCCCAATGCAAACTATCTGTCTTACTGACGATGAGGCAGAGGTCATTTGCAGCACACCATGGCTGAATAGCGGACAGACAGTCCGATATGAGTGTGGAGGAGGCGATGGCTGAGGGTAGACTGAAAGATAGTTGCGTGTCGTCCAGATAGCACTGGAAGTTAGAGGTGAAAGTGGCAATCACATGTGCCAAAGGCAGCCATATAGACATGAAGAGCCAGGGGGGTAGGTTAGAACCCTGGAAAATGCCACAGGTTGAGAGAGAGATAGTGGAGAGAAAGGTTCTGAATTCCACCTTGGATGGGCGGTCAGAAACAAAGGAGGTTAATCATGCCAGAGCTTGACCTCTGATTCCCAGGGTGTCATGTAGACATGCGATCAGGATGTTGTGGTAAACCGTGTCAAAGGCAGAGGTGAGGTCAAGGAGAATAAGGAAAAGAGGGAGTGTTTGTGTCGATGTTTGAGAGCAGCTGTTCAGTAGAGCAGTTTCCATGCCTCTGGATGCTCTAAAGCCAGACTGATGGTCGTGGAAGCAACCAATAGATTCAGTTTGGAGAGTCAGCTGAGAGATAGCCAACTTCTGCAGGAGTTTGCCCATCAAAGGAGTGATATGAAGTCTTCATAGACCGGACTTGTCTAGAGATCTCATCGGGTATGATGGGTGAGAGAGAAGAGAAGGGGAGTGGAGGGGGGTCAAGGGAGGCTCTGGTGCTGGTGTGTGTTGTGGTGTGGAAGAGAGGGAGGAAAAGTTGTCTTGGGTTTTTGTGATGAAATGTGCAGCCAGGGCTGAGCAAAGGTCCTGGGTCGGTGTGATGGAAGAAGAGGCTGCTGTATGAGTGTCCATTTCCTTACCGACCTTCAAAAGTTTGGCAGTGTCCTCACTGCACAGATTTACACTGCTCTTGCTGGCCTGGGCTTCCCTAGGGGTCTGAGTGGGTAAATAACAATGCTGTGTGTGTGGCAGTCTCACTTCAGGACCCCTGTGGCTTCCTGTGACTGGTGCAGGCTTTAGTAAGGGAACCTGGGTGCTAGGCCAGTGATGCTCCTTGGGCCCCCTCCTCACCTCTTTACTGCCAGTGCATGCCCTGTCGCCCCCAGGTACTGGCTTCCTCTGCGGGGAGACTGGGGTCTTTCTCCGTGTCACTATTCCCGTTTGGGGCCTTCTCATGCAGCCTTCTTCTCCACAATATGAGCCCAGCACCCAGTGGTATTTAGGCTGCTCTCCTCACGGTGCAATTACTACAAACCGCATCCGTAGCGCGGTCTCCAGGAAAGGGCTTTGGTTGCTCTTTCCCGGCGGGTATACAGCGCATCTTCCAGACTTGCATCTGCTGGGATCCACTCGTCCTCCCTCATTGTGTCGAACTGTCCACGGCCGGGGACAGTTGAAGGATGTATCCTGCTCAGTGATGCTGCGCCAGGCTGGGCAGCCCTGCAAAATCCTCACCAACCCTGTGCCGATTCGCCAATAGTAGTTTCGGGTTCACCCTGAAGCTTACGCTGCGCCTCATCTCTCCCCAGCCTAGCCCTCCACCGCAGCTCCCTTGGTTCTGCACTGCAGCGCATGTTCATCAAAAAGCAGGTAGCGAGGAGCTTGCATGGCGCGGTCAGGGAGCGCTCACACAGGGTCAATGGATCCCCTCACTCTGCTGGGGGTCGCAGGTTGGTGACTTTGTGTTGGTGGTAAGCCAAAAAAGGTCTGCAGGGTTGCAGAGCGGCTGCCAGCATGTCTACCTGCTGCCGGCAGCCATCTTGGAATCAAGTTTATTTTAAATTAACATCCAACATAGAAAAAACAAATTTTTGTGTTCCCTGCATGAGATGAGGGAATACTGAAAAGCATGCGACTCCATAATGGAGCTCTACACATTTAGGTAAATAACAAACTCTAAAAACCAAACACCAGAAATAACGACATCTGGACAGCTTTCTATCTATTTCTGAAACTAGAGGCCCTTCGTAGTTTCTGGCTTTACAATGTCTGTCTACCGACTTTGACAATACTGCTTGAGTTGTAAGATTTTTCAAAACGATGCCATCACTTTTATATACAGTATACAAGCTTTTCACCATTCTCTTGTCATAATATATTGCCCCTTGACAAAGGGAAACAAGTTCTGAGCATGGTTTGCCACTTTGGAACCTCTTCACGCCTCTTGAAGGCTCCCTGAGGTGGGTAAATCATCACGGATTTCTTGAGAGCCAGGGTCTTTTTTGGAGGTTTGGCCTCTGTATGAGCCGCTGGATTTAAATCTGATTGAAACAAAGTGGGCGCACGGCAAGAGTTGTGTATTGTTGGTTCATACATCCATGAACAAGGCAGAGATTATTGATGGAATAAAGTTTTGCCTTGAAGTACTTCTAAGAGACATTTGCTGCTGGACAGTTCAATGCATGTTCTATTGATAGCTTTGCCTGCAATACCAGAACACATTTCAAAACATAAATGTAGTCTGGTGTGAACGAATGTTGAGGGCTTAAGGTATGCTCTCAGATGTCTATGGGGATGGTTTATCGAGAGGAACAGAATCACAGCATAGGGAGAGGCTAGACGACATTCATTCTCTGCTCTCAGAGGTTGTGCCCAAAATGCAATATTTACAGTGACTTTAGAAAGACTGTACGGCTCTTTGCAGTATCTGTAGCAGAGTACTTCAATCATAATGGAGTGCCTTGTTAATATCTGCAAGCATATGTTACACAAAATGATTTGCCATGCACTAATAAAACAGAAGCAATACATAATAAATATTGGAATACACTTGACATTTACAACACACCTGTACACAAGTGTTTTCTAGGCGCGACGTGGCCTGAAGGACTTGTACATTTACACTGACCCCCTAAAAATATATAAATCGCAATTAAATGCTGAACTCATTCTATAGTATTCTCTCTTTGGAGCTCTTCTGGATCTATAGTGTGGCAATGCAAGCATAACGTTAACTACATGTTTAACCTATTGTGAACAATTCAACTAAATAACATTAGTGCTCATTTGATTGCGGGATGTTACCATGTTGAGAAGGCATTCACCTGACTGGAATTAAGGTCCCCAGTCTACGCCACCTGCCTTGGTGGCACACATGCTAAATATACTGTTTACTGAATACAGTCACTGGTGACCCATTTTTATTTATTTACTTTACTGTGATATAGTTGATACTGTTGGATCGATATATTTACAAAAGGGGAAACACATTTGAAAACAATATCGAAGTAACAGTAAATACTGACATGTTAACTGTAATGGCTTTCTGCATCAAAAACTAGTATTAGAGTAAATCAAAACTCACCAGAAAAATAGCATGCAGAATGATCCGTATTGTCCACGGTGTCTGACCCCAAAAATGCCATCGCGTCAGTGCGAGCAGCCCAGGGTAGTGCTGAGGGCTGGAAAGGTTGCGATTCTTTCCTGGATGGGCGAAGTCAGCACATATGAACTCTGCAACCACAAGAGTGGAACCAAGACCTACAGAACCCATGAAACCCATTAAAGAAAAGAGGCTGTAGTAAGTGTCAGTGTTTCAGCATTGAAGATCCTGCAGAATGGTTTGCCAGTTTAGTAGCCGGAGAGGTTGTGCTGATATGTGCCTGCCCTTATGACCTCGTACACAATGTCATCAACTCATATCTGTGGGTTTAGACAGTTGTGACAAACTGTAAATGTGCATGAAGTATGCTCACGGCGTATGTTGTTTAAAGAACTGCCATCAGCACAACGCATAATGCACTTGTTCCACGTGGTAGTCAAAGTTCTGTAAAGTAAAGCAAATGCAAAGTCTATCTACACGTGGCAAACAGGAAAGCAAACTGCTCAGACCATAGCACCATCATTTAATTTCACTCTCCATACACATTCATTCAGAAAGTCTGCCTAATAGCATATCTGGGGTATAACTGCATTTAGAAAGCCTACCTAATAGCATTTCCGTGTATAATTGCATTTAGGAATTCCACCTAATAGCATATCCATGATATAAATGCGTTTAGAAAGTCTGCCTAATAGCATATCTGTGGGGTAGTCTATTTTTAGAAAGTCTGCCTAATAGCATATCTGTGATATAATTGCATTTAGAAAGTCTGCCAAATAGCATATCTGTGGGGTAGTCTACTTTTAGAAAGTCGGCCTAAAAACATATCTGTGATATAATTGCATTCAGAAAGTCTGCCTAATAGCATATCTGTGGTATAATTGCATTTAGAAAGTCTTCCTAATAGAATTTCAATGGTATAATTGCATTTAGAAAGTCTGCCTGATAGCATATAAGTGGTATAATTGCAATTAGAAAGTCTGCCTAATAGCATATCTGTGGTGTAGTCTACATTCAGAAAGTCTGCCTAATAGCGTATCTGTGGTATAATTGCATTTAAAAAGTCTGTCAATAGCATATCTGTGGTGTAGTCTACATTCAGAAAGTCTGCCTAATAGCATATCTGTGGTATAATTGCATTTAGAAAGTCTGCCTAATAGCATATCTGTGGTATAATTGCATTTAAGAAAGCCACCTAATAGCATATCTGTGGAATAATTGCATTTAGAAACCCTAATAGCATATCTGTGGTGTAGTCTACATTTAGAAAGTCTGCCTGATAGCATATCTGTGGTATAACTGCATTTACAAAGTCCACCTAATAGCATATCCGTGGTGTAGTCCACATTGAGGAAGTCTGACTAATAGCATACCTGTGGTATAATTGAATCTAGAAAATCCACCTAATAGCATATCCGTGGTATAACTGCATTTAGAAAGTCCACCTAATAGCATATCCGTGGTGTAGTCCACATTCAGAAAGTCTGCCTAATACCATACCTGTGGTATAATTGAATCTAGAAAATCCGCCCAATAGCATATCCATGATATAACTGCGTTTAGAAAGTCTGCCTAATAGCAAATCTGTGGTATATTTACATTTAGAAAGTCTCCCTAATAGCATATTCGTGGTGTAATCTACATTTAGAAAGTCTCCCTGATAGCATTTCGATGGTATAACTGCATTTAGAAAGTCTGCCTAATAGAATATCTGTGGTTTCGTCCACATTTAGAAAGTCTGCCTAATAGCATTTCGATGGTATGATTGCACTTAGAAAGTCTGCCTAATAGAATAGCTGTGGTGTGGTTGCACTTAGAAAGGGTGCCTAATAGCATATTGGTGGTATAACCTCAGTCAGAAAGTCTAGTTCGACTCAGTCAGAAAGTCCACCTAATAGCATATGTGTGGTATAATCTAATTCAGAAATTCCACCTAATAGCATATCTGTGGTATAATTGCAGTTAGAAATTCCATCGAAATAGCTTCATTCAGAAAGTCCGCCTAATAGCATATCTGTGGTATTATCTCATTCAGAAATTCCGCCTAATAGCATATCTGTGGTATAATTGCAATTAGAAATTCCACCTAATAGCACATCCGTGGTGTAGTCTACATCTAGAAAGTCCGCCTAATAGCATATCTGTGGTGTGGTTTACAGTTAGAAAGTCCATCCAATAACGCATTCTCTGGTATAATTGCATTTAGAAAGTCCACCGAATAGCATATCTGATCTAAAGTATAGTATATGCGAATTGAGAAACTGTGATTAATCTAACCCTGTCGTATAGTTGAATTAGGAACTACGAATAATCTCACCCTATAGTTTAGTCAAACTTAAAACCGTGACTAATCTCACACTGACCCTGTGGTATAGCTGAATTTAGAAACTGTGAATAATCTCACCTTGTGGCATAGTTGATTTAACCCACCCTTGTGATAAAAATTGAACTTTGAAACTGTGAATAATCTCACCCTATAATATAGTTGAATTTAAAACTGTGAATAATCCCACCCGGTGGTATAGTTGAATTTAGAAAGTGTGAATTATCGCTATGGTACAGCGGTAGTACAGTTAATATTAGAGAGTGTGTACAACTAACATCCAGTGGTATAGTTGTAGTAGGAAGGTGTGAACGGAATCATCTAACACCAACTATAACACAGCACAAACTAACCTAAACCATGAGTCCTCCCAAACCACCAAACTCCGCCAATAATGACCCCCTCGCACCCGCCTCCCTTCACACCAACCCTACCTCTCATACCCCCCTCCCCAAACCATTCTTCCCTCCAACCTATCCCCTACCCATCTGCTCTCCAAACACCAAGCCAGAGGGGCACGATGGAGAGCCAACCACCCTAAGACAATGGCTCCTCCCATCCCCTCCTCCCAGCAGCCTACTATGATCATACCCACTCCCCTGGCTAGCCTCCCACGCACACCCATCCATACAACCATCCACCCCCCCGCTTCCCTCAGCTTCTCCCACCTTCATCCCCTCCGACCACACTCCTTCCTCTCCCTAAAAACTGCACGCCTCACCCTAGCAAGAACAGTAGCCTCATCCCTTTCCCCCTCGTACCCCCCTACCCTCTCTCACACACCAACTGCAACAAAAACGTTGAAGAGAAAACGCACCTGGTCTCCCTCAATCTCTCAGTACTCATCGCCTCTCCTATCTCGTCCCTCCACCTCACCCGCCCAATCTCGACTATCATCACTCTCCCCCCGCCTCACCTTCCCTGAAACCCCTCTCCCTCGAATTCTCGATGTCCTCAACAGAAACTGCTAACCCCCACACCCACTCCCAATCATCCCATCACACCTGTCCAACCCCTCCCCCCCAAACCCACCAACCCATTTGCTCGCCTACTCTTCCCATCGACCACCAACCACCCCACCCCTCTCTCTCTCCAGTTTCCAACCTCCCCCTTCCAACACCCTTTCTCTGCCACTCCCAAATTATTCACCTCTACTGAACTAAACTGCATCCTTCTTTATGCCCGATCTGTAGCGAAAAACAGACACAGCATCTTTGACCTCCTCTCCTCTGACAAACCAGACCTGGTCTTTATCACGGAAACCTGGTATCTGACAACTTTGCCCCTATTGCCAACAAAGCATTCCCCCCTGACTACTCCCTCATCTCACTAAACGGTCCCTCTAGAGGAGGAGGAATAGCAATTGCCTTCAAGTCTCACAAACACGACTCAATCATCGACAACCAACCATGCATTCCTGCCGTCGAATCACTCCTCGTAAAACTGTCCCTTCCCCCTTCATTCTCTTACTGCTTCCTAATCATCGACAGACCCCCTGGTTATGACGGATAATTTGCAAACAACCTCTGTGACTCAATTGCCACCCTCCAACTAAGCCATCCCAAGCTCACCCTTCTAGGAGACTTCAACATATGGCTTGACATTCACACCAACTCTACGGCCCACTCTCTGATTGACGGCCTAGACGCGATTAAATTCCAAACCCACATAAATGACCCGACTCAATATAAAGGACACACGCTTGATGCCATCTTCAGCTCCCACAACCTGCTACATCTAAAATCCCCTGCCACTATCATCTGGTCCGATCACTGCATTGTTTCGTTCACCATTCGCTCCCCCAACGTGCTTCCCTTACCCAAACCAGAACCTCTGAATCTACGCAAATGCTGGAAGAAACTAAAAATCCTTCCTGACCTAGCCGAAGCACTCCTTCAGTCTCCTCCCCATACCCGCCTGCTCAACGAACACCTAACTGCCGACGCTTTTGACTCATGGCTCAACACCTCACTAATACCACTCACCCCCTCTTGCAAACCATCAGCTTCCTAGATGGTTCTCACCTGAACTGAAGACCACTAAACAACTATATAAATCCCTAGAATGCAAATGGCAGAAAGACAAAACACCCCTGAGAAGATCCACCTTGGCCCGGCACCATCGCCTGTACAAGGCTGAAATCCTGAAAGCAAAAAAAGCCCACTACAACTCCCGAAACTTGAACTGTAAAAACCAAAACAAAGTACTTCACAAAATCATCGCCGAATTCTCGAAACCATCTTGTACCACCACCCTTCCGACCCCCTCACAATCACTGTGCGACTCACTCTCTCTCCATTTTTGCACCACTGCTCTCGAAAGAACAAACGCTCTAACCAACAAATTGGCTCCATTACACCCACCAGGCAATCCACCTACCATACCAACCATCCCACCGCCTGTGACCACTACCCAACCATCAGTCCATTATCAACCGACCAATTTCTCAAACTTCTCTCTGCCCGCAAACCATCCCGCTTTCCGCTGGACCCTTTCCCAGCCACAACCCTCAAAGACATTTTTGCATCTACCTGCGGAGGAGAACACACAAGAACCATCATAAATGATTCCCTTTCATCTGGAATTTTTCCTGATGCATTCAAAATGGTTCATGTCAAACTTCTTATAAAAAGACCCTCTCGAACCCAAAAACTACCGCCCCATCTCAAACACCAGGTTCCTTGCCAAACTCATTGACCGAACCACGTACTCCCAACTAAATACCTTTGTCGAAGCCAACAATCTCCTAGTCCCCGCCCAATCAGGTTTCAGAGCCCGACACAGAACTAAAACCACCCTAACCTCAATGTGGGATGACCTTAAAAACACAGCAGATTCTGCGGGTTGAGCCACACTAATCCTTCTTGACCTATCCGCCGCCTTCGACACAATCAACCACTCAATCCTCCTTGACTGCCTCCACTCCCTAGGAATTCGTGGAACCGCTCTCAAATGGATAGCGTCCTTCCTCAATAATAGGAAACAAATAACACTACTCTCCTCCTATTCCTCCCAAGCCCGACCAGTCGACACTGGAGTTCCACAAGGAGCATGCCTATCAGCCCTCCTGTTTAACCTCTACATGGTCACCCTCCCACAAATAATTTGTTCGCACAACATCCTGTGCTACAACTACGCCGGTGACACTCAACTAATTCTATAACTCCTGAAATCGAATCCCAACTGCCAACCTGACCTTGCTTTCTTCCTCTTTGACATAGATCTCTGTATGACCACAAACCACCTCTTGCTAAATCCTTCCAAAACCGAAATCATGGTATGTGGCAACACTGACCTTCTTCCACACCCACTACCCTGGCCATCTGCCATGGGCTACTCACCGACACCCTCTAATTCAGTAAAAAACCTTGGATGCACCCTAGACTCAGACCTAACCCTCTTGCGCCAAGTCAACAACGTCTCAAAGTCCTGCCACTACCACCTTAAAACTCTTAGACACATTGTTCCATACCTCTCCTTTCCAAACAGACTCTCTGCGGTGCAATCAATTGTTATATCAAGAATGGACTATGCTAACCCCCTCTTCCTCGGAGTCCACGCGCACCAACTGACTAAACTACAAAGAGCACAAAACGCTGCAGCCAAACTGCTACTAGCGCTTAGCCCAAGGGACCGCATCTCCCCAGCCCTCAAAACTCTGCACTGGCTTTCGGTTGCCCAAAGGCGGACCTTCAAAACCCTATGCATTTCCCACCGAGCAGTGCATAAAACCGGACCTCAATATCTTCAAGATAAACAAAACCCTATCACCCTGCACAAACTCTAAAATCAAGCTCAGCCGGCCTCCTAGTCATACCAAAAACAAACTCAGTCAGGCTAGGTGGATCATCATTCTCAGCCTTGGCCCCCACACTGTGGAACACACTCCCACACCACATCCGACTCACTGAGGACCTCATGTCTTTCCGCAAATTACTGAAAACATGGCTCTTCCCCTAAAACTGACCCCTAACTCAAACTGGATAACTGCAACTCAATAACATTAGTCCAAACTGCTAGATCATAAATAACAATCCAGCAGCATGATCCGAGTGAAACATTGAAAACTAATAACCTCTAAGGTACGCTTAAAAGACAAACAAAATAGAATGAGTAAAAAGTTAAGGTAAGCTTAAAAGACAAACAAAATAGAATGAGTAAAAAGGATCAAAACAGTGAAGTGGATAAAAAGAATAAGTTGTATGAGAGCAGTAAAGTGGCTGAAATTAATGAAATAAATGTAATGGACAAAAGGAACAAAATGGACGAGAGGAATAAAGTAAATAACAGCAATTCAAATTAGCCTAAACTACTAGATCATAAATAACAATAACATAAATAACAATCCATCATCAAGATCCAAGTGAGAAATCGAAAACTAATAACCTCTAATGTAAACTAAAATGGACAAACAGAATAGAATGAGTAAAATGGATCAAAGCAGTTAAGTGGACAAAAGCAGTAAAGTGGTTAAATTAATGAAATGGATGAAATAAATGTAAGGACAACCAGAACAAGATGGACGAGAGTAATAACATGTGAGAGGATGGTAAAGATGAATACATGATACGGATGAGTGCACGGAATAGGTAGAGTGAATGGAACATATAGATGGCAAGGAATGTCAGAGGTATTAGTTCCATGGTATAAATGGAACTAATAGAATAGACGATTCAAGTGCATGAGACGGGTGTAGTGCATGGGACAGATGGAGTACATGGGACAGATCGAGTACATGCAACAAGTGACATAGGTTGAACCGATAATGCAGGATGAATGGACGCAGTGAGTGGAGCTGATGAAATTGGTGGAGCGGATGAAGTCTCTGGAGCGGATGAATGTTGGTTGAGCAGATGAATGTGGGTGGAGCGGATTAAGTGTGTAGAGCGGATGAGAGTGTATATCGGATGAGAGCATAGAGCGGATTAGAGCGTGGATTGAATGAGAACGTGGAGCGGATGAGAGCATGAAGTGGATGTATGGTCTGGTACGGATGTAAGGTGTGGAATGGTTGATAGTGTGGAGCGGATGTAGGGTGTTGAGCAGATGTAAGGTGTGGGGGTGTTGAGCAGATGTAGGGTGTAGAGCGGATGTAAGGTGTGGAGCCGATGTAAAGGTGTGGAGCGGATGTAGGGTGTGGAGCGGATGTAGAGTGTGGAGTGAATGTAGGGTGTGGAGCAGGTGCAGACAGTGTGGCGCAGGTGCAGAGAAGTGTGGAACAGGTGCAGACAGTGTGGAACCGGTACTGACAGTGTGGAGCGGGTGCAGACAGTGTGGAGCGGATGCAGACAGTGTGGAGCGGGTGCAGACAGTGTGGAGCGGTGCAGACAGTAGAGCGAACGGGTGATGTGTTGTGGATGGAACGGGTGATGTATTGCAGACGGAACGGGTGATGTATTGTGGAGGGAACGGGTGATGTATTGTGGAAGGAATAGGTGATGTATAGGGACAGAACGGGTGGAGTGGGTGGAATGAACAGGTGAAGTATGTGGAAGGAACGGGTGATGTATGTGGAATGAACGGGGGAAGTGGACGGATCACGTGAAGTGTGTGGTTGGAACAGACGATATATGGGGTTCAGACTCGAACTGGGTGGAATGGATGAACTGGGTGGAATGGGTGAAATATGTGGATGGATTGGGCGAGATCCATGGATGGAATTGGGGGGGGATGTATATAGAAGGAACGAGAGAAGTAGGTAGATGGAACGGAGAAAGGTGGATGAAACTGGTGAAGTGTGTGTATAGAACGGGTGAAGTATCTGGAAGGAACGGATGAAGCATGTGGATGGAAGGAGTGAAGTATGTAGATGGAAAGGATAAAGTATGTGGATGGATGGAACGGATGAAGTATGTGGAAGAACGGATGAAGTATGTGGAAGGAACAGGTGAAATATGTGGAAGGAACAGGTGAAATATGTGGATGAAACAGAGAAAGTAGGAGGATGGAACGGTTGAAGCTGGTGGATGGATCGGGTGAAGTGGATGGCTGGAACGGATCAAATATGTGGATGGAAAGGGTGGGTCAAGTATGTAGTTGGAACAGGTGAAGTGGATGGCTGGAACGGATGATGTAGATGGATGGAACGGTTGAAGTATGTGGAAGGACAGGTGAAATATGTTGATGGAATTGGGAGAAATGGACGGGTGAAGTATGTGGATTGAACGCGTGAAGTATGTGGATGGAACGGGTGAAGTATGTGGATGGAATGGGTGAAGCATGTAGATGGAAAGGGTGAAGTAAGTGGATGGATGGAACGGATGAAGTATGTGGAAGGAAGGTGTGAAATATGTGGATGGAACAGAGAATGTGGGAGGATGGAACGGGTGAAGCTGGTGTATGGAACGGGTCAATTATGTGGATGGAACGGATCAAATATGTCGATGGAACGGGTGAAGTATGTGGATGAAACAGGTGAAGTATGTGGATGGAACGGGTGAAACAGGGTGTATGGAACGGGTCAAGTATGTGAATGGATGACACATGAAGAACGGATAACGTGGGTTGAACAAATGAAATGGGGAGTCCAGATGATGAAGGGATAACATGCATAGATCGGACGAAGTGCATTGATTAGAAGAAACTCATAGAATGATCGAACTGGTAGTGTGCATAGAACTGAGCGAGTACATGCAACGGATGGAATGCATGAAACTGATAGGGGGTACGGAATGGACACTGTACAAAAATGATTAGAGTGCATAGAATGGTTGGAGTGCATAGAATGGTTGGAGTCCATAGAATGGTGGGAATGCATAAAACGGAGTGAATGGAATGCTGTAGAGTGAATGGAACAGTTTGAGTGCATGGAATGGCTTGGAGTGCATGGAACAGTTTGGAGGGCTTGGAACGGACAGAGTGCAGGGAACGGTTCAGTGCATAGAACTATTGGAGGGTGCTCAATCTGAAGCACCTGAGGTAAACCACCATATCACATCTCTACGCTTACTCTCTTCTTTACACCACCACTCAACTAGAACACAGCGATACTATGATACCATTCGGTATGGCTGTTCTCATACCATCACTTGCCTCATACTCCCCATCATCCTAATTAAACCACAGCTGGTTACACACCCTCCAGCCTAGGCATTCTCCTCAGGCCTAACACAGCCAGAATCGGTCTGGATAACAACCTGCCAGAATGAACACATACTCTTGATCTCCCAACCACCACACCTACCGCTAAGAAGCAGCTATCACACGAATACCATACTTGCTGCACACATATCCAGTGCTCACATGCACCTTACGACTCTCTCCCTCTCTCTACTGACTTGAACTTTTGTTCCCGAGGGCGTTCAACCTACCCTCGCCTTCAGAGCATACCAATGGTACATAAGGTGCTATATAAATGCAAAGTAACATAACATAACATAATTATCCATCGTGGGAGCAGTGGCAATGGATGTAAGTTCATATGACCGACAGCCATTTTGTCGCAGATTCTTCTTCCTGTTGAGGGGTCTTTCGGGTCAGAGTTCACGGTTTTTCCCTCTTCAGGGAGTACAGAAAGGGGAGTGGTAGGAGATGAGGTGGAGGTTTGAGTGGTGCCCCACGATTAGATAGGAAGAGAGTCGGGGATGGGCTCGGGCACAGGTTTTGGGTGGTCTCTTGGATAGGGTTGTAGAGGTAAGCAGGGGAAGCTTCTGCAAAGAAGGATTCATTTCAAAACTCCTGTGCACAAGAATCCCACGCAACCGGAGTTCCAAAATGGAAGCATTTTTAGAGGCAATTTAGAGCAAATATGCACTCAATAGAAAGATTGCTAGATTATAAGATTTGCACTTGTGCAAAAAAGTAGAGCAAATACATTCAGCATCACTTTTGCTGCATGGTTAATAGAGAAAGGGGCAAATATGTTTAGCCCCAATCAGTATTATCTAAAATGTTTTCACCTGGGGAAAATTGGAGCCCGCTTTTCTATTTACTCTGCATGCCGCCTAACATGAAAAGAAAGGTAGTAGGCAACTTCTGTTGTATGTTATGCAGCAAACAGTACAGCAAAATAGCCTAATTGGTTTTTGACTGTCTGCAAACCTTTTTAGATAATATGGATTGCTTACTCCATGTTGTATTATCAAAGCACTTGCTCACTTTTTAGCACCAGTGCGCATCTTTGATAATCAGGCACAAGGAAGTCAAATCATTGACTGGCTTTGGTGTGTGCTGCATCAAGACTGTTAAGAAATGTGTGTGTGTGTGTGTGTGTGGTGTGTGTGTGTGTGTGTGTGTGTGTGTGTATATATATATATATACATGGTGCAAAATCACTTTGCACAATAAAAGTCCAATTTACGGCATACTAAAAACAATTTCAGATTCATGGATCAGACATTCAACAGGTCCTTCCTAGTTTGTGATGTGCTGGTGTGCGTTGTGCAACACAGAGCACAATGTGTGGGAAGGGCTTGCCCCAAAGAACTAAACAGGGGGTGGAAAAAGCAAAATCCCCGTTCAAGGCGGGAAATGAGGAAGAACCTGGGTGTGTTGAAGGAGGTACTGTGCAAACATCAAACACACCACAGCATGTGCTAAGGAAATCCTGTTAATTGACCCATTGCACAATTGTCTGGAATCCAAAGGAAAACGCACGTCTTGCGATATTATCTCTACCTGTTACAAGTCTCAAAGCACAATGAAATCCCAATGAACATACATTGCCACAATGCTGGAACCTGCATTTGTAGCACTGATACTATTACATGGAAGAACAATGAAGAGGATGAGGAGGAGGACCAGAGTATTCCATCCATGAACAACATTATTCGAAATGCCAGACAAGGAGGCGCATGGAAGATACCACTTCCCTCTGCATCTCTTCATATACCTGGTTAGGGTGTGGGAGAATGACCTGGTATCATCCACAATGTGTTCACCAGCCATGCCACCTCTGGTAAAAGTGCTTTCAGCCCTACACTTCCTGGCCACATGATCATTCCATCAGACCACAGCCATTATAGGGGACATATCATAGCCCACACAACCAGTGAGCCTACACCAGGTCTTGCACTGCACTGCATCCTTGCGTGTGTGAATAGGTAGATTCCATATAATGCACACTGCAGGCAAGACAGAAAGTGTGCCAGGATTTCTATGCATTTGCACATTTTGCCTGGGTACTGGGAGCCATTGCCTGCACCCATGTAGCACTGAAACCCCCATGAGACACCAAGCACATATTACGAAACAGGAAACATTGGCCTTCCATGAATGAGCAGGCGATCTGTGATGCCATGGGACACTCAATGCATGTCAATGCCAATTACCAGGATGCACCTTTAGAAACACATGGCTGGTGGGTATGTATCAACTATCACTCACACATAATCAGTCGCTTGACACACAAAAACACAACAAATGACAATATATGCTATTACCAACCATGTACTACTTAGCAGGGGACAGTGCCTACCCACTCTTACCATTCCTGTTGACACCCATCAGAAATCTGGCCACTCCAGGCAAGGTGCACTACAACATAGCACACACAGCCGCTAGGGGCATAGTGGAACGCACATTTGGAGTTCTCAAGTCACGCTTCCTCTCCCCTGATGACTCAGGTGGGGTATTGCTATATGCACACCCTGTAGTATGCAAAATCATTGTGGCACGTTGTGTCCTGCAACATATTGCCACATGTGGTGGCATAGCAGTAGAAATGCAGGAGGGCTTCTGCCCTCATCCGCAAGCACAGCCCATTCTCTTAGCAGGCTATCAGGTACAGAGACAGGACACACAACCAGGTAGTACAAACCTACTTCACATGGATACAAACCCCTGTTGAACACAAACTGTAAAGCCACATACCTGATGGCCTTCAATGATGAAATGCAGCTTGCCCATAGCAACACCCTGAGAACAGACCTCTCAGACTGCTGAACTTTGTGTGGCCGCCAGCTGAAAAGTACAATTCAACCCATCAACATCCATCACAAGAAGTGCCCAAGTCACCACCATAGTAATTTCAAGAGGAATTAAAAGTTACCATGTCACACGCCCAAAATGCAACACATGGTAAAGCCAGCCCCTGGCACAAAGGCCCCATACCATGTGCCCCCCCTAAGTGGTATCCATCAAATTCAAGAAAGTGCTTAACTGACTCCCATTGTGATCATGTGTCCCTCTGGAGTATTGCTGCTGGTCCTGCCCAACTCACCTATCCACTGGCCAAAATACAAGACATAGTGAAGCCAGCCCCTGGTACAATATCCCCTTACTCCCTCAGTGGCATGCATCAAGTGCAAAAAAGTGCTCACTTGACTGCCATTGTGATGATGTGTCGCTCTGCACCATTGCTGCTGGTCCTGCTGACCTCAACTCCCCACTATCCAGGATTCAACACATGGTAAAGCCAGTGACATGGCACAATGTGTGTATACCATGTGGCCCCATGAGTGGCACGCATCAAGTGCAAAAAAGGGTTCACCTGCCTGCCATTGTGATGATGTGTCCCTCTTACCATTGCTGCTGGTGCTGCCCACCTCCACAAACCACTGCCATGTACTTTCTCATTTAATAGAAGAAATCAGCATCTGCCCACCCATCCCCTCCAAATGCCCTGATACCCTCAACATGTCCCCTGTCTAATCATGAAGATACCCTCCAGGAATACCAGAAAGTAAACTAGCCAACCACATGATACACAAACATGAATAAATGTGTAAGGTAACACACACTTCTCCATCAACAGCCCTTGAACACATCAATTGGAACACATCAGCAACATTACACATGCCACATCAGAAGGACATTCAAGCCCTGACACCAGCACTTCACCAACAACGTACCACATACTACACACATCACCCACATGCATATCACACTTCTAATACCTGGCCAACCCTATTCCCACCACACAAAAGAGGCACAGGTTGCAGGGTCCCACCGTGAAAGGAAAACATTTCCCAATAGGCCAGTCCACCCCCGATCAGGACGTGGCTCCCAACATGACATGCAAGGCTGACATGACAGGAGTGCTAATGTAATGCCACAGGACACATTAGGCAACTACATCAGCCCTCTCCAGAAACATGTGCAAAGGAACATCCCCGAGGGGACTCCACTCAGCAAATCATGAATATGACAGTGACCATCACCCAATCATCACCACATCACATGATACATGCAAACTCAAATTTTACCACATGATGCCACAATTGGATGCATTTGTTGCAAGCCCTTAAAATGAATGTCAGTGCACAACCTTAACTGGTGGTACAGCTCTTGGTGCTATTGAAGCGCTTTGAAACACATTGTGTATAGGTGCTATATAAATAAACAATCATATCATATCATATTAATCCCTCAACACCCCTCAACACCTCCATATAACACTGGGCCTCAACGTTGGTGCTAGGAGGGCCAGAGTCCAGCTGAGGGAATGGGGACTTGTGTGCAAATAGTGTTCTCTGGGGTCCTCTCAGGGAGTGTGGGAACTTGATGAGGCAACACACCTGAAATAACATTGGACATTTGTTTGGACCAGTTGAAGGAGTATGTCTGACAGACTGCATATATACACATCAATCAACTGTATGTGGGAGGCTATAGCAGTCCAGAGCACCACGTGAGCTGAATCCACTAAGCATGGCCACAGGTCCTGTCCCACAATATGAAATTGTTCCCAATACCATGAACAGTTGACTGACTGCCCACTTGAGCACAACAGTCCTGACATGAGGACAAACAAAATAATACATTCCACGCTGGACGAGGACAAAAAACAAATACATGCCAGCCTGGATGGGATGAAAAAACAAATACAGTCAACTTGGATGGGGTAAAGAAAAATAGTAGCAACAGAAGTAAACCATGTCCACCTTCTAGGGGGTAAGGGTGGTAAACAATAGATAAACAGAATAAATTATTGCTGCACAGGATCGTGGACACCAGGGTGCATGAATGTGTGGTGGTGGTAAGAGGAATGGTGTGCAAACCACCAGCAACATTCAAATGGAAGCCCCATCCTGTGGGATACTGGGATGGTACAACCTGACCATGCAATCCAAAAGCCTTATTGGCTAGAGCCACTCGCAAGAGGGATGTGTGCATGATGCCCCAATAGCTGCAAGGTCCCGGTGATGCATGTCACGAGTTGCCAGAGCCATCATTCTGTGAAAACAGAGAAAAAATATCTAGGCTGAGTACCCCAATAGGAAACACACCGAACACGGGTTACAGAGGAACATCAAAGTACTTTATTCTATACTGAATCCAATTACAAAAACAGTGCAAAATCAGATAGCTATCGGCCCTCAGTACAACACAACAAACTCCAGCGTGGTTCAGTGTGTTCAGTGAGAGACGCTGTACATTAGAATGCATTCGCTTTTTATACATTTAGTGGGTGCGATGTCCAGCCCCACTTCGGGTTGATATTCCTTTTAATATATCACCGATCTAGGGTTCGTGCCAAGTCTCAAATAACCGCATATAACTGGTTTGCCTTTAATATGTATCAACAAGCGTATGCAATAGCTGTGTATTCTAAAGTTTTCCATGCAGGCCTTCTTAAACATTAATACAATGTAGTTTAAACAGATGTTCTTTGTTCAGTATTTGAATACATTGGGCCTCATTACACGGTAGGCGGTAGGGACATACCGTTACCGGTAAGGGATTACCGGTATCGGTAAATCCCCTCCCCAATCACGAACCGGACATACCGCTATTAGCGGCACCGCAAAGTACGGTGGCACTATTAGCGGCAAGTCCGTGAGCGCGCGGCCCCTCAGACCGGAAATAGCGGCATAGCGCTAATATCACGGCATCACGAGCCATGCGTACATGGCAATACCGGCATGTAGTAGACCCAAAGAACCCTTACCGGCAAGGCGCTAATACTGGCATCGCGAACCACACGTTAAAAGAGCACAGCAGAGTTCCCACCTGCCACAGGTGGACAAAATCAGCACAGGTGGAGGCAATGGAGACTGGCAGCACAAAAGAGCACACCACACCCCTCCCCACACCCATTCCCACACCAAGATGGATGCAATACTAGCAGCATTACATGGGCTAGAGGACATGATTGCAGTGCAGCAGCTACAACAACAGGCAGCACAGAGGAGACGCAGGAGGAGGAGGAGGAGGGCAAGACAGGCGCAGCAAGCACCACCAGTGCACCTAGTGATACCACAGAGGCAGCCACCAATTCCCAGGATCAGAGCCAGTCCAGTCAACCTAACCCCTGAGCAGATACACACCCTGTACCGCCTGGACTGGGATACCATCACCACCATAGTAGACATGATATACAACGACATTGTGAGTCTCATTGACATCCGTACTTCCATCCCCCCTCTACTGAAGGTAGTAACAGTGCTCCACTTCTTGGCCACAGGCACCTACCAGCATACGGTAGGTCAGATGCATGGCATATCACAACCAGCATTCTCACGCACACTGAACCAGGTGCTCGATGCCCTCCTGCAGCACACAAGTCAACACATATACATGCCACGGACTGCCCAGGAGATCTCCAACACCAAAGTTGGCTTCCATTCACTGGCAGGCATCCCAAGTTGCATCAGGGCCATCGACTGTACCCATGTAGAACTGGTGGTCCCACATGCCAATGAGGTAGTGTACCGTAACAGAAAGCAATACCACTCCATCAACGTCCAAATGGTATGTGACTCCAATAAGATCATCACACATTGCTGTGCCCGATATCCCGGTTCAACCCATGATGCAATGGTCCTGCGGAACTCGACAATACCACGATACATGGAGCGACATGCTGGACAACGTTCGTGGCTACTTGGTGAGTAGCAGGCCGACCACATGTCAGTGTGATGTGGATTGTGAGTGGGGGGGAGATGCATACTCCAACTGGGCGTGAAGGGGGGGGGATGCATACTCCAACTGGGCGTGAACTGGTGTCATGAGAAGAATGGACATACATATTTGCATCACTGTACAGTGAGGCAGCCCACAATGGACCAGAGACAAAACCACATGCTGGAAGTGAGTGCCACGGCAAACATATCAATCCATTACGCCAAACAGGCCATTCCAAACAACATGCACATCGCACAACACACCATTCCCCCATTACACAAATCAGCAACATGCATATCAAAATCACAACTGAAATGTACGCTGAACAACATCAGAAATGGTCCGCGCACATGAGTGCATACAAATGGATCCCCTGTAGCCATTGTGGTGAGGCACACCCGTACCCCACCACAGAATTGCCATCAAACAGCATGGGGACATCAACTAAGGAATGGCAGTGTACTAGCAGTGTGGCACTAACGTTGCCAGGGCCAGGAAACACAAATCACTTAAACTCTGGCGGAACATGGCAATCCCTGCTGTATGCATGCATGGTGCATGTCCACTTGCAAGGACCACCTCACCTTCCCACATTGCAGTTACCCTGATTGCCATGCGTGCTTGGATCAGTGGATGTCGTTGAATATGCAATGTTTGTTTGTGTGATATGTGCACGCTCCACATTATGTAGACACTTACACATACCCATTGTTGCACCCATGCAGGTGATGCAGGTTATCCCCTGAAGAGGTGGCTCCTTACCCCTGTGCGGAACCCACAGAACAGGCACGAAGAGGACTACAATCATGCACACACCCGTACCCGCGTGGTGATCGAGCAGACATTCGGCCTATTGAAGGAACGCTTCCGGTGCCTCAGCAGGTCGGGCGGGGCACTCCTGTACGGGCATGAGAAGGTGGCCAAGATCACCATGGCATGTGTCATGCTTCACAATATGTGTATCAGACGGAATGTGCCAATGCCCCCTGACATAGAACTGCGACCACCGTCTGAGGATGATGACGGGGATGAGGATGGAGGAGAGGGGGCTGCAGGTCATGCAGGTGGCGATGCCCATGAGGGACGTGCTGTGCGGCAGCACCTGATAGACCATTGTTTCTGATGCACATGGATTAGGAGGGTGCAATTGTTGTTCAGCTCAGGGCACGGGGTGTATGGAGGACATAAACACAGTGCACCCTTCAACAATAAAGCACACATACACGAAGATCAATGTCCAGTCATGTGATTATCCATGCCATTACATGTGTATTGAGCATTATGACATTCAAACGTGCATGTACCCTCCACCCCAAAAACCCTCACCCCCCTCCCCCACAACTCCACCAAGCGCCCTCACCCCCCTCCCCCCACAACTCCCCCGAACACCCTCACCCCCCTCCCCCCACAACTCCACCGAACACCCTCACCCCCTCCCCCCACAACCCCCCGAACACCCTCACCCCCTCCCCCCACAACTCCACCGAACACCCTCACCCCCCTCCCCCCACAACTCCACCGAACATGGTGTGCACATCAGTGCTGCATTAGTTCCCAAGTGTCAACAGGGACAGGCTGGCCCTACTTCCCTCCTCCACTACCACCATTGGGGGGTTGTGAGTCTGACCGCCGCAAGGACCGGCTGGACCTGCGCAGGATGGTTGTCTGGTCGGAGCTAGTAGACAAGGGGGTGGCTGGTTGATCTGCTCCCTGTGAGTGACGCATGCTCTCCATCGCCTCAGCAATGCGCGTTAGGACCTGCCTCACAGCGGCCATCTCGTCACATAGGCGCGTCGTGTTGCTGTCCATGGCAGCTTTCATGTCCCTTGACAACACCCGGATCTCCTCCCTGGTCGAGGCAGCCTCGCTCACTTGCCGGGCAACCAGGGCATTGAGCTCCTCCTGGCGCTGGCGTATCAGGCTCATGGTGTCGTCTGCGGCCCTGCCCCTGTTACTCCTCGGCGCAGCTTGCTGCATGTGACCGACATCAGGTGAGCTCGCCACAGGACTGAATGACCCATCCATTGCATCTCCGGCATGCACCTCATGGATGCTGCCATTGGATGTGTTGCATGGGCTGTGGAGTGGGGACAGCTGGGTGCTGGGTGTACGCTGCCCTTCCGGTGTCGGACATGGGTCGTCCACATCACTCATAGGTGCCGTGGCTGCAGCTTCCCCGACGGAGCTATTGGCTGCGGATGGCGTGCCTTCTGGCACTGGCTCCTGAGTGGTGGGGGTGGGTGGTGGGGGTGCTGCCACAGTGTCGGATGGCATTTCGACCCTTGGTGTGGTCGTTGCGTGGGTGGCTTTTGAACGCTGGGCCACTCCAGATATCCCAGTGCCCCTCGATGTACTGGGCCTGGTGCCTGCATCCTTTCCCTTGGCCTGCTTTTTGAGTGGTGGGGCCTGTGTTGCAGAGTCCAGCTCCTCACTGTCAGATTGTGACCCTGTGGGGGAGCAAGACAGGGATAGCATCAGTGATGGGTCAACGTGCATCTTGCATATGTTGTTGTTGCTGCAGTTCTTTGGATTTGGACATCTAGTTTGGGCCTGCAGGTTGTTGGCCAGATGGGTGGGTCATCCGGACATGTGTCAGGGTGACACGTGTGTGAGGTGCTGCATGCATGTGGTTGTGTGGGGATGTGCAGGGCATATATGCAGGGTTGTGTACATGTGTGTGAGATGACCCCATCCATTAGCTGATTCCCAATTCACATTTGGGGGAGGGACTCATGCTTGGCATTGCTGTGTTTTGCGTGGTCACTCACCTCCGTCTGACGTTGTTGCCACACCACACTCCATTCGGCCCACTCCCTCGATGGATTCTATGCCAATGGTGCTGGCACATGTCTCCTCCCACTCCTGCATCTTCATCGGGGATCCACCTCCGCCTCCTGTGCCCATGGCCAGATTCCTGTTGGCCGATAAAATGCTGCGTACACGGAGGCGCAGATCATCCCACCGCTTGCGCACGTCCTTTACGGTGCGGGGGGTGGAGCCCACCGCACTGACTTTCTGCGCCACCTCAGCCCAGATTTCCTTTTTTCTCAGGAGTGCCGGGCGCCGCATGTCGCTAGCGAACACTACGTCTGCATTTGCAGCCAGGGTGTCTGCCAGCATGTTCAATTCCTCGTTTGAGAAGCGTTCTTTGCGCTGGCGCGCATCGGCTTTCTTTAGGGCCTTGGGCATTGTTTGTTCTTGTGTGATGTGGTTTTGCCAGTCGTGGTGTTGCTGCAGGTCCTGAGTGCAGGGGATGGCAATGGATTGTGTTTTTAAAGATGGCCGCCGGGCTCTTTCCCGTTCCGGTGCGATGACGCTATTTCCGGTTCCGGTGTTTTACGGTGACCGCTAATAGCAGTGACCGCTAACAGCGGTGACCGCTAATAGCGTGCAGCATGAGGGCGGAGGTGCTATCAGCACTTTGGTCGGAGCCGGTAAGGTGCTTTTGCGCCATGGCGGTAGGGTCATTTACCGGCATGGCCCTATGCGCGTGTCCGCTAACTCGTAATGGAACGCTATTAGCGGTCTCCTACGATGGCGGACACGCTAATAGCGCCATGACGGTAAATCACATTTTTTAGCGCCTACTGTGTAATGAGGCCCATTGTCTCAGCATATGCTTTTGGATTAGTTTTCATTGTACGAGTAATCCTTCTACACATAGGTCAATGAAGGACAAGGTCTCAGTTCATGACCTCAACAAGTGGTTTGCAGGCAAATTACACATTAGCTATGTACAGAGGTCAAGACGGCCATGTTGTATTCTGCAATGACATTGTCACCATTTTAGCTCACAGGGTGAATTTTACACAACGAATCCTAAAATGGCGGTTTGACCTAAAATGGCGACCTACGTGGATTTAAGGTCAGGACCTTGCAACACAGATTTCTTTCGCAAGCGACTTTCGAGCAGCTTGGCGTAGGCCAATATTAAATATATTTATCACAATAGGAGGCACGATATACTTTCTATTTCGACAATTCATGGTAATTCTTGACATCTTGAAATTAATGTTGAGAGATCATCTCAAGGAGTTCATCTCTTGGCTGAGCGTGTCCATTGTGACAAGCAGTTCATCATCAAGAGATTGGGCCTCATTCCAAGTCGGGTGGTCTGGAAACAAAGGTGTGGGTAGCATTAGGATCACAACCCCTATTTTGATAAGGAATTGCAGCATAGGTTTGTACATAGATTGATATGATCGATATCTCTATATTTTAGAAGTTCTTATATGTTTTGTGCCCTGTTACATATATGTACCTTTTTGTAGTGTCTGATGATGTTTTTTATATGTATTATGTTCTTGATTTTTATAAGACTGTATTAAAATTGACAATTTGTACTAAACATATGTAGTTTGTGATGAGTGAATAGCTGTTGACAAAAAAACAGTGTCCTACCTTTCTATGTATTGATTAGCCTTATTTCCCAAATCAAGGTAGAACGCCGCCTTGAGCGGTATTTGGGACCTCTCTATTGTTTTTTCATATAGTGGGTAGCAATGTACCAGAACCCTTTGTGGAATGCCAGACTACGAGAATGCCTGCAGGGGCTGGTGTTCCTGCAGGTCCGACCTATCGGGAGAACCGGCACTGTTAGCAATGGTGCCAGTGCTTCTGTATCCCCATTTCTATGGAATCCTATGGACTCCACAGGAATGGGAACCTACAGTTCCTAACGCCTGACATCCCGGGCCACCAAGACCTGTAATATCCTGGTGGCACCAGGATATCAGGCAGCAGAAACAGTATTACGAGGTCAGCAGCAACCTGCCAGTAGCACCAGCGGGTTACTGCCGACCTTGCAATGAGGCCCATTTCCTCAAGGAATCTGTAACTTGACAGCTTGTACGTATTTACTCTGGGATTCCGTGTCTTGGAATGGGATTCCCTAAAGGCCAACATCTCTGCCTGCAGACATTTACTCTGGGATTCCATGTCTTGATGTTGGAATTCCCTTAAGGGCAACATCTCCACATGTGTATCAGTCAAGGTGTTCATCTCCTACTGCTGTTGGTCCCTTGAGGCCATCAACTCATCATGCAGGGATTGCCTCTTACCAGTCCATACCAACATTCTCTCCTCTCCTGGCATGATAGATGGTGTTCAGCAGTGTGTGCAGCATTTGAGAAGCGATGGATGTCCCAGGCCATCTCCTGCAGGACCTCTCTCCATTGGGCACATGTCTGCAGCAACTGTTCCTCCCACTCTGAGTGCCATTCAGGCACACATCTGCCACCTGTTTTTGGTTTACCAATCTGGAATGCCCGAGCATGGGCCCATAGTAGTAAGTGCACTATCATTGGCTGGCAGCCTACAACCATACGCTACTGGCTACATGATAGGCGAATGCTAACATGCAGGCACTGAAGCCACCATTGACGCAGGGCTTCCCACTGACAGGCCTGGGTTCTCAAGGCACTTCTTCAAATCAATAGCCTCAAGTTACTCAAGGAGTACCGCTGCATTCGCACTTATCAGTGGTGTATCCTCCACCATGTCCCTCAGTATGTCTTCTACATCAGATTTGGCAGAATCATCTGAAGAGTAGGGAGGCCTGCTGACGATGGACTGCAACAAGAGGAGATTCTCATGGGCACAACACCCCCAGGCTGCACTGGTGGATGGTTGTGCCTTATCTGGTTACTCCTCCTCCTCCTCTTCTTCCAACTCCTCATCTGCTGCGTCCTCACCTGCACAAAGTCAGCAACAAATGAGGCCTACCCATTGGCTGAACATGCTTATGTGAATCAAATTGCATACAGACACAAGGTCAGCCTTGCATACATTGCACATTGACACTGGGCACTGGGCACTCTGAAATGTAAAAGGCACAGTTGACTGACATTCAGTGACTATGAAATCCTGCATATCAAGCCTTCCAAGAAGACACAGATTGAGGGAGTAGGCACCCATACATACATACAAGTATGATGGTTGAAGACCTAAAGGAAACCGATGGATGTATGTGCCTCATTGCTAAGCCCCTCTCTATGTCAACCAGGCCTACTTGCTGCATATGCATCCATCACGTTAACTCCTGCTGACCATAACATTAGTATTGCCAAAATCGCCCACCCCCTTTGCCACATTGCCAGAGCACAGATTTGTGGTTTGGATTGCAACTATGTGCGAGGAGAGTGCAACATGGACATGACCAGTGTTCACTTCTATAACCACATGCATGAGGATGGTCGCCTCATCCATTGTCTACCGTAATTCTCTATTTCTAGCTCAGCCTCTATATCTTCATCTGTGTCTCCAGGTACTCTAAAACTTGGCTGCATGCCTAGTCACATCCATACTGTGCTGTTGCCACATCTCTCCTGTGTTACACATCCTCCATTGGTTGCCGGTCAGAAAGTATGTTCAATTTAGGGTTTAATCAATGCTGATGTGAGGCTACTCTAGGGATTGCCCCTTACTTAATTGGATACTGGGATCTAACCCGAAAAACATTCTTGACTGCAATAGAAGAGATACCGTGTCACGATTGAAATAATGAGCAGAATTTGAGATATTGAAGATTAAAACATAGGATAAGGCCTTGAGAACGACCGCACAGGTCGAAACACGTGTCGGCTATATCATTGTTGTTCTGTACGACAAGAATATAAAGAAAACAACAATTTGATTCCAATGTGTGGACTTTAATTGCTACCAAATAGAATATTATGGATGAGGAATATTAGTTCCAAGTGCGGTGATAGCCTTGCAACATTCAAACAATTATTGTCATTAAAGGATGAAACTTTGTGGAGGATTCTCAGTTTGTGAGACTCCCGCAGCTGGATGTTTTACACCTGTCAATTATAATAATTGAATAGGCTGGGTTAATAGCGCACAGGACCAAGTATTTATCCACTGTAAGTTAATTTGTCTATGTTCAATTTAAGGCTGCCTGTCTTGTTCAACTGGCCTTCTTTCTTCAAGGGGTAGAATACCTGCAGACCAAATTCCGCCCATATGTACTGGGCCAAGCTATTCATTCTGCTGATGTCTACCTCAACCCTGTTCCAGGGAATTAGGCTTACCCATATTGGTGGCTGTGCCCTTTTGGTGGTGGCTGCTATCCTTTGGAAATCCCTGCCTTCTTCCTATCCCTTTGTTGAGTAGCACCATCATATCCTTTTGTTGAATGTGCGCTTTACAAATGTATTTTATCTTAACATAACCACAGAACAATTGACACTCCAAATGTGGAATGAACACATCCTCATGCAACTTTGCACTGACGTTCTCGCTCATCCATGTCCATTGACTGCCAGGACTTGTGAATGGATATCTCTGACTTTGTCCACTGCTTTGTTTCATCCTATCTGAGTAAGAATTTGTTTTCACAAATAATTATCCAGTAGCATGAGACTGTGAACGTGTCATTGACGTATCTTGCAGGCCATTGCCACAAACAGGGGTATTGTCGCTGTTAGAAACTCTGAATACAGTTATGTGTACTGTGAGAGTGATGTCAACCACACACAAAGGTCAAACATCACTGCAGTACCCGTTAATGGATCAGTAGTATCCAAGACAAATGTACCACAACATTTAACAGCACCAACTGTGAAGATGGAGGCATACATGACATGCACACATGGCACCTACTTGATGAAGCTGCATGGGTGTCCATGCCTCCTATGCCAACCCCCTGCTAACTGATGAGTCCACTTGCAATCTCTTCAAACGGAGTCAGCTCTTCCACATGTGGTGATCCACATACAGTAGCCTGGACAGAGGATACATTGCTGCCAAGCTTCTCCTTGGTCTGTTGCATGAGGTCCCCCATCCTCTTGTGGACCTATTCTGCAGTGCACCTCTCCACACCACAGTCACTTATCTGATCTGTGACCTCCTGCCACATCGCCTACTGCTGGGTCGCAGGAAGGTTACTGTTAGCCCAAGCGCAGAGGTTGTCATGGTGTTTGCCAAGGTAATCAGTGCGGATTATCAGATCCTCATTTGTAATGTGCCTCTTTCTTGCTGGCCCCTTCTCCTTCACCTGTGCCTCTTCATGGGGTGCTGCCTATTCCTGCTCTGCAGGCTGGCCCTTCCTGCCCTTCCTGCTACGAGTGGCTTTTGGTTGTACAGGAGCACATGTAGGCTTACCACCAGATACAACAGGTGGTCTCTTCTTCTGCCCTCATCGTTGTCCGCATCCTCTTCCACTCAAAGGTACTGTGCTATTTTCCCATTGCCCCCCTTAACAAACACTGGCTCCGTGCACACCAGGAAATACCTGTTTTACCCCCTTACAATCTCTGGCTCTGTGCACACCAGGAAATGTGCATTGCACTACCTAAATGTCTCCACCCCTGTGCACAACAGGAAATGCGTGTTGCATCTACTAAATGCCTCGGCTTCCATGCTTTGCAGCGATGCACAGGTCACACAAAGCATTAAGCACATAGATGTATGTCCTACAGTGCTTACATTACATGCATAGACCCTGATCTGCATGTATTGAAGACACCTGTTTCTCCTGCCGTGTGCCTTATCTTGCCTTCTGTCATATATTGCCTCCAAACCTCACCATCTCCTGCTCCCTGGTAGTGTGCCACTGGTTTCTGACTAATTGCACTGTTTTGCCCCACAGCACATGTCATCATGGCCCAGATCCACCCCAACAGCCTCAAGGGGAGCCATGCCCAGAACATCGATCAGCACCCCCAAGGCGAGGCTGAGGGCTGTCAACTTCACTTCTGCAGAAGTTGACATCCTGGGTGGGCAGGTCCTGGCCCATTCTGATGCCCTCTTCAATCCACAGATGCAGGTTGGCACATGCAAGCATCATCAGAAGATCTGGGCAGCCAATAGTGTGGACCAGGCCAAGAAGTGCTGGAATGACCTCAGGGTCCAAAGACAGGCAAAGACATCCCTCAAGGCAGGTGCTTCCTTGGATGTGCACCGTGCAGGCCGCCATCAGGTGTCACCCCTTCATCTCTGTGTCATGGAGAGTGTTAACCTAGCCATCCATGCCCAGGTTCTTGATCTGCAACACAGGTCAAAGCTGCTGTGAGTACTCACAAGGTGAACCTTTCCACAGAGTGTGTGTGTCCTGTATGGATATGCATGATTTGATCAAGTGTGTTCTTTTCACAGTATGTGTGTCACACAATTCTTGACTAACATGCAGCCTAATGCTAGCGCTAGGAGTATGTGATGGCACACATCTGTGAAGTGGACAGGCGTAGCAATGTTTTCTGTCAGATTTTGGTGACAAAGTATGCTTGTATGCATTCAATGTGAGATGCTGACAACAAAGCCTCACACAGGAGCAGTTGCCAGGTTGATATGTTGCATCCATGTGCTTTGTCAGGTCAATGATTGAGGGGCCATACATGGCATGTCATCACAGCATTTTTTGGGGCTGGGGGCAACAGCATGTTCACTCGATCCTCATCAGCGGATGCATCTACATTTTGTGTGTTCCATGTTGGACTGGTATGGGTGAAATACTTGTGTATAGGCACGTTATAAATGTCATATCAAATAATTTCATGCTGCTAGACCCGGTTGGATGGTGATGTGCCTACGGTGCTAGGAAATCATGTGGCTAGGTTCCCTACTATGGTCATTCCTGCAGGATACACTTGGGTCACTGCATCTTTGGTATGTGATGCAAAATGAGTTGTTGCCTTGTGTATGTGGCTACAAGTCAAAGTGCTGGGTTTACATTTGCATGTCTCATCATTTTGACTTGTCCTTTTTCCTACACTTGTGTGACTATATTCATTCTGATTGGAGAGTATGGCCATGTGTGTGTGAGGCAGTTGCTGGTTGACTCATGCTGACTGCATGTTACTGTTACCTTTGTAGAAACTACACATGCATTGGCACTGTTAATTGAAGCCTATGTTGTTTGTTCCCAATTCCACTGGTGTAGTAGCTGGGTGCAAGCTGTGCTGTTGAGCTGTTGATCTGAAACCCATGGACAAGACCTCCAGACCCAGGTGCAGACCGCTGCCATGCCTAGTTGTTTCCACCTCTTCTGAGGGCGATATGGATGGGAGAGAGTCCCAAACATTGTAAATGCTGCTGCGGGTCAGCCCCCAAGGATTTCATCATTGTGTTGAACATCTCAGCAGCAGTGGGAGAGGGTGGTGGTGACATTGCCACGCACAGGCCCCAACCTATGGAGACCACATTAAAGGTATCTGGGATGCTGGAGGAGGAGAAGGAGGAGGAGGTCATTGCAGGCCTGCTCACAGTGTCAGGTGGGAGTACTAAGGGATGTGTGAATGCTGCACACCTGCCTCTGAGACAGAAGAATGAGCAGTCTGCAATGAAGGGGTCTGCACAACCTACTGTCCCAGGGCCATCTGCTACAACACTACCAACCTTCACTGATGCCTCCACTCAGACAGAGGCCACACTTACAACCAATGTGGTCATTCAGGATGAGGTGCTGCCCCTGCTGAAGGGTGGCTTGTGGAGGTAGGATTCTATGTGTGATGCTGTGCATGCATCTCGTGATCAGCTTGTAACACATCACATGCAGATGGGCTGTCACAACTGCCAACATCACTTCTTTCTGTTGGTCTCTCAGGACAGGCCACTGCAATGGCCCCCTACTGCGTGCTGCAGTCATCCTTCACTGAAGCCTCCATGCCAGATACCACCATGGCCTTCTGTGCACCTGTCCCACCACTGCCCCGTCTGGATGTCCCTGTGTCCCCGGTGGAGGTGGAAGTTCATTTGATGGCAGATGAGGCGGTCACTGAGCCTGCCGGGGAGCTTACAGGGAAACAGACTTTGACGGTACACAAGGTATTTGAGGGCAGTGCAGGTGCTGAACGCCCCTGATGCAGACTGTCATCCTGTTGGAAGGAGTACATGCACCACACACAATGCCAGGCAGCATGAGATGTTGGCAATGAGGAGACACATCCTGAAGGGCATTGCCAGTAGGAGGAGGCAAGCAGGCACACACATGATGCGAGTGAGGCAGGAGGCATGATGGCACCTACAGACTCTGGTTTCGGCCTAGGTGCACTTTATGAGGAAGCAGGTGGAGGAGAGGCAGCAGGCATGTGATGCGGCAATAGACAATGCTAGGGCTGAGGTGGATGGGAGGTTGGCTTGGGAGTAGACTGCCATCCTGGGGGAATCTTGCAGGGCAGTGGAGGAGATATTAGCCCTGCAAGCCCTCAAGGAAACAACAGAGGCCGACCTGCAAGTGGCAGAGGTAGAGAGGGAATTGGCCTTGGCTGAGGCATTGTCAGAGATCTCAATGAACTAGCCCGCTGACTCAAGTAAATAGTTAATTAGTTGTAGGTTTCCTTTTTTTTTATTAGACAATTATTCCCTTCCCCTTTTTTGTACATTGTTTGTTTTCAATATATTTTGATGTTATGATTCAACAACAAAGCTTAATGTATCTTTGTCCCTGTGCATCTTTTGTTTGGCCATGTTCTGAGAGTGAGTATGCCCTATGGCTGTCATGAGGGCTTTGGCCAAACTCTGTGGCTCATGATGGTACTCTGTTATTTGCTGAGGGAAATGTGTGCATGCTTCATTTGTGTGTGATATTTAGTATTTCTTCTTTGTTTGTTTGCTTGTTAGGCACTTATACAGCAAGAACAATACTGTTCCAAAGGGCCCACAGGGTGGAGACAAAGGAGTGAAATACATTACATAACACAATAATTAATAAGTGCAGTTCAGGGGAAAGGAGGAATGGATGAACCTACAATGCCTTGTGAGAATTCAGAACGTACACGTGCAGCAAGTAAAAGGGCAGAGGGAGTAAGTGCTGGGGTGTCCGGGCTCATGGGTGAGCCACAGATGAAGTGCTTGGTTGTTGAGTGCTACATGGCCAAAGGCCACGTTAGGAGTAAGTGCGATCCTTCAGGGCGGAAGGTGTGCCAGGGGATGTGCTGAAAGAAGACAGGGGCTGGGCTGATTTGGTCAGGGGCCCGAGGATGTATAAGGGCCCAGACACCAATCACAGCAACTGTGGGAATAGTAGAGAAGAGAAGAAGGGAAGCAGGAGGTGAAAAGGAATGTCTTGAGGAGCTTCCAGAATTTAAAAAAAAGTCCTGCTCAAGGTGCAGATGCAGGGGGAAACTGTTCCATAGGAGGGAGCCAGCTGAGGAAAGTAATCAACCACCTACCCTCTATTTAGCAAAACACTTTACACATAATGAGTTAGTGCCAGAGGAACAAAGTGGTCAAGAGGGAGAGTATGTAGTAAGATAAAAATGAAGATAGTGTGGTGCCCAGACCCAGACAGCCCTGTGGATGATGCAGGGAGATTTGAATTAGCAGCAACCGGGAGCCAATGAAGACATTTTAGGGCAGGATAAATGCAGTCCCTGGACTTAAGGCCAAGGATAAGTCTTGCTGTCCTATTCTGAATTAGCTGGAGGGGTCACAGTGTGGAAGAAGGTATATTCAGGAGGAGGCTATTGCAATAGTCAAGCCTAGAGAGAACCAGGGTTTGGGTAACATTGAGTTTCTGGGGGAAACAGAGAAAAGGGAGAATTCCTCTGATATGAAAGAGCTGAAAGTGGGACTTCTTGGCAAGGTCTTGAGTGTGAGGGAGGAAGGAGAGAGAGGAGTTAAAGAAGACTACAAGTTTCTGGCTTCAGAAGAAGGAGCAGGGGGAGATACACGGAGGAAGGCCAGAGTGAAGGGAAGAAGGAGGGAGCAAGGATTCTGATGGGAAGGATCTCAGTTTTACAGGTTTTGAGGAAGAGATCGTTGAAGGTGCACCAGCACTGGATGGCAGATAGGCAGTTAGGGATGATGGAGGGTGCAAAGAGGTTTAGCAGGAAGTTTAAAAAAGAGTTGTGTGTCATTTGCATAACACTGGAAGTTGGAGGAGGAAGAGGAGATGAGGCATGCAAGCAGAGCAAGGTAGATGTTAAAGCCATGGTGAGATGATAGAACCCTGGGGGATACCATATGTGGATAAGGAAGCAGGAGAGGAGAAGGTGCCCAAGATGACTTGGAAAGAGCAGTCAGTAAGGTAGGATGTCAGCCTGCCCAGTGCACATCCTGAGATACCAAATGTATCGTGGAACCTTTATATGAGTATGGAATGGTAGACTGTGTCAAAGGCAGAGGAGAGATTGATATTGATGAGGACAGCAGAGGAGTTGGAGTCCAGAGATGCAAGCAGTTCTTCACGGGTGTTCAGAAGAGCAGTTTCTGTGCCTCTGTATGCTCGGAATCCAGACTGATGGTCGTGGAGACCATTAACAAGTTCAGTGTGTGAGTTGAGTTGTGGCAATACTAACTTCTCCATCAGCTTCCCCAACAAAGGGTTGATGGAAATAGGGCAGTAGTTGGCAGGGCAGGTAGTATCTATTGAAGATTTTATCAGCAGTGGTCACACAAGGGAGTGCTTAAACGAGGAGGGGAAAGATCCAGTGGTAAAAGAGTCATTGCAGAAATCAGCGAGGTTATCCTTGATGGTTCTGGATGAGCAAGGGCAAACCTGTTTAGAAGAGACCTTCATGGAGCAGACAACTCTGGTAACTTCTTCAGGTGTGACAGGGTAGAAGGTGGATAAGGTGCAAGGAGAACGGAGAGCGGGCAAGGGAGGCAAGGAGGAGAGGGATGGCTTGGGAGGGTGGCTAGCAAGGGCGTTCAGAAAGATCTAAGTTTTGGTGTCAAAGTTGGTGGCTAGTGCGTTGCAGAGGGCCTGAGAAGGGGAAAGGAAGGAGGAGACTGTAGAAGGGTTGGCTAGTTCCCTGCATCTCTTGAAAAGTTCAGCCGTGTTGTTGGATGCACCGGAAACCCGGGCCTATATGTGGGCTCTTTTTTTGGTGCGGATGAAGAGTCTGTATTGCCTTTGGAGCAGGCAGCAGGCCAGTTTGTCAGAGGGTGAGCCTGAAGGTTTCCACTTCTGTTCCGCCACCCTGAATTTTTTTTTCAGGGCCGCAAGTTCAGAGTTGTACAAAGTGTTACATTTTGAACTTATCGTTATTTAATATTTTGCATACAATGGAAGGGGTTTGCAGAATAACTCTGAGTCCAAATAATTGACACAATTTAGAAAGATGGCAGAGGTTGCTGTTTTATTAACAATTATCTAAAACAAGGATGTTACATCAGACTTCAACAGACGTTTGTTCAGTTTTCAACAAATTTCACATAAAAACATCCTTATGTCCAAAAAATACATCAGCAGTTCCATCATACTACATGGCAAATAAGAAAAAACCTACGAAGGACTGTGATACATTAACGGGGAACATCTACGTATACTTTCTATAAAGGCTGGGATTGTGATTGTCTATCTACTGTCAGGGAGACAACCTATGCCTACCTCTAAAACATGTAATCTTCAAAACTGTTAGGTACACAGTATATCATTGGCTCTCAAACTATAAGACCCTTCGTTATACAACCTTCTACAATTGGTTGGCATGCTTGTGCCATGTCTGGAACATTTGGTTCACTTAGCAGCACGTAAGCTCATACCAAGGTGCTAGGAGGTGTACTTGACTTTACCTCCCCACCCAATCACCCAACATCTCTCATCACCCATGCCTTCTACCATGCAGATTGTCTTTGAACTTGGCCTTGCAAAGTATTCTTGTCTGTGGGAAAATATGAAGGACAGGCTTTCACTGTCGTTGTTATAGGACTCCAAGCTCAACTCTATATCCATCCCCAGCTCATGTGACAAGCAACCATGATTCTGGGCTATTCTGCAGTAATTACATTTCTTAATTGAATAAGACCTGGCACTCTTGGTGTTCTTTCTTTGCCCCTCGATAAGGGATGATTAATCCTTCTAACGTTTATTGCTTTCGAGAATAGATTACCAACCTTGGCTACTTCGGTTTTGATGCCAGGCAAGACAGCCTTGCCAGGCTCTTCCAGGATTTCAGCTTATTTGAGCTGCAACACAATTCTCCGCCTTTTTTCTTCATGGGTTTCAGCTTACTAAAATTCATGACACCGATGTCAAGCTTCTATACATTGGTGGCTTTGCATGCAGTCTATTCAATATGTATAGCCAGCTTCTATGATGGTTCTATGATCACTTAGTCTACTTGCATTTCAGTGTCTGTATAATCATTGAATGTCCATTTCTATAGCACTTGACATGCATGCAATCTTCTTTTCTGCATATTAAAGTTTACTTGATTCTCTTCAGCCAGTATTATCAGGGCGTGATGCTCATCTCTTGTGACATCACTGGCTTCTCATTCACTCTTTTTCATATCCTTCAAAGAGTTTCTCCCTCAGATTGCCATCTTTTCAGGGATACATTTGATAGGGTTTTGTCAGAGAATACCTTTTCTCAAACACTGGCTGCAGAATTGGCACAACTGCTGGTGTCAAACATGGCACAGTCCTGACTTCCAACTTAAAGGAGGCAGGGGGGTGGGATTTCCTGAAGAGGCATGCAGCTGTTCCTCTACATTCCTCCCTCTGGTCGAGTTATCGACCACCTCTTCAATGGTTTCCACATCTATATATTTTTGTTTGAAGAAGTGCTTCTTCAGAGTTCAGTTCTTCATCATCCCTCTCAGGGTGCCAGCTGATTTAACATGTTCATCCACACTCTAGGCCATGTAGTTCCATTGTCCATTTAGATTACAATAGAACCTCTGTCAAGGTCCCATTCTCATCATCATGAGAAGGTGTGAATGTGCAACATGAGGATCCTATTTTGGTGCAAACTCCTCCTTCCATCGCTGTGATCTTCTCAAGGACATATCTGTTCGGTAGGGTCATTAGTCGTACGGCCCTCAGCTCTTTTTTGAAAGCTTTGAATCCCTTTATGGTGGTATTGATCGTCTGCAGGAACTCCCATCTTGTGATCTGCAACCACAATGTTTGGTTTCCAGGCATGAAGATATTTGTGAATATTGAAGCAGTCTTGCTCAACAACCTGTGTTCATACAGAATGGCATGACATGTTTCTATCGATTTAGCAGAGAAGTTATTCTCTCTCTTGGTCTGATTGAAACTCAATTGATCTTCTATTTCTCAAATGGGCATCTGCTTTTGGAAATTCTCCAATGTTCAGCGTGCTCTGTGGTATCACTAATGCTTGAACATGAATGAACACAAAGGAGCACTTTCCTCCCCAATCCTTGGGAAGCGTCATAGAGGCCCTAGGCCCTAGACCCAAAAGCCCAAAATCAATCCATCAGGGCAGCTGTCCCTGCTCCCATCCTAGAAACGTCCACTGTAGTTTTGCAGTCCTTGTTGTCTCCCACATGCTTCTTTCCATATCTTCAGAAGCACAATTAGCCAAAAGGATTACAGTCTTTGGACCTGATTCATCTTATACCCATGTCAGCAATTTTCCATGCTTAGCCCATGACTTCAAACACCCATCATTTACTCTTTGTACCTCTTTTACATACTCTAGCTTCTGCAGATGAGCTGCGCAAGACATCAGCCCTTCTTCCCATTCCTTCTTGGATTTCATTCGTTCATAAACTAAGACTTGAGTTTGCTCCCAACATCCAGGTGATCCATCTAGTTCTGTCACAGCAGGGCAATTACATCTCTTCATCTCTTCAATGACTACCTCATCCAGCCCTGTTGCAGGGTGCACAAGTATCTTTCTCTTCCATCCTGGTTCCTTTTCCATCTGTGTGGTCTTGATGTAGTCATCCTGGTATGGAAACAATCATTTCGAACTCTGTGGCAAAGTGGCCCAACTGCCTTGAAATTGTCATCTGGTCATACATGCTGCAAGATGGCTGAGCCACCTAATATTGTGTTCTGGAATTTCTCTGGCAATTAAAGTTTACACTGTATTCGTGGCATGGGGTATTAGAGAACAGAAGTTGCAACCCTCTTTAGCTGTTCCCTCTCCCACCTTTCTAATGTGCTCATACCACATGTTATTCGCCAAATGTGCTGCATTATATAAACATGTAATTATCCCCTCACTATAGTCCTCTGCATTTCTCCAGTGTCTCTCAAAGTTTGTGTAATACTCATGAAGCAAATCAAAAGTAGATCCAATAGTGGGGAGAGCCATAGGGACCTCTCCCTCAACAGAAGTACCAACATGATAGAGAGTGTGGAAGATGAGGAAGAGACAGACAACGAGAAGAATCATGCAAGCATATATTATGCATAAGAATATTGCCATCCATCTTTCCCGCCATCCTACTACTCGTTGCACTTGTTCTCTGCCTTGAACCGTGCCACTTAATCATTTTTAATACATTTTCATCAAATTTCTTTTATATTTCTAACTGTAAAATCTGCCTGATAATGGCAATAAGGAGCCTCCTTATTAAAGTGTGAACATCAACGTTTCTTCACACAATAGCAAGGCAAGCTTGGAGTAGAAACACAAAGACAGCAAGCATAAGTCGATGAATGTCACTGTTAGAAAGCATGATATGATTAACAGTTTAAACAGATATTCTTCAAAAAATGAATCTGGATACTGATTTTGGTTCCAATTTCTAATAAAAAACTGACATGTAGGCATGACACTGATACTTCAATATGTATTTTCTAAGGTTCATTTATAGCCCACTGAAATTCACTGCAAGCCTTTTCACTCACTAATAAAATATCTATAAGGAACATCCTTTTGAATTTCATCTCAAGATAAATCTGGATTATCCACTGTTAGTTGCTTAATCATCCTACTTGTTCGTCATTGATCAGGTCTGCACATGCTGAAATTCTTCTTCTTGTCTTGCTTCTGAATCGGCAATGGTGGGAGGGCCTGTCTCATCTTTGTAGGCCTTTACATCCCCGAAGTGAAGCCAAGCTCGTCTCCCTTGGACTTTCACAGCTGAAGGAGTTCTATTCTCAATGCAAAAGGGACCATTAAAACGTGGCTCATGTCACCTTCTAGTAAAATTCTTGATTTGGACTAGGACTCCAACATATAACTTAGGTTCCGATAATAATTGACTTGGGTTGGTTGTTGAATTGTCTTCTTCTGCGTTCTCAGACCAACCCCCTCCCCTTGCGCTTAAGTTGACCTGAAATGAGAGAGAAGCTAGAGGTCATATATGTCAAATAATCATGCATTTCATCACCTAAACTTTTAGCTACACTCTGAGCATCACCTCTACTCCTAAATGGAGGTGTAAGTTGCATTCTAATACACCGCCCTGTCACTAGTTCATGAGGGGTGAGGTAATGGTCTGATCCTGGCAGATTCCGAACGGCATACAAGGCTAAAGGTAGGCAATACAGCCATCCCTTCTTCAAAGTCATTTTCATCATGGCAATTATTTCTTTAAGGTGGCTGTTTTGTCTCTAACATATCCTGTTTGCTTGTGGGTGATAAGCAGAAGAAAACCTATGTTTAATGTTCAATAGAAGCCCTAGCTATTCAAATAGCTCATTTGTGTGTGGAGGGGTTGATTGTGTGGAGGGGTTGAGTGTGTGGAGGGGTTGAGCCCATAGAGGGGGTGAGTGCGTAGAGGGGGTGAGTGCATAGGGGGAGTGTGTGTGTAAAACAGGTGAATGCATAGCATGCGTGAGGGCATAAAGCGGATGAGTACCTGGAGCGAACGAGTGCCTGGAGAGAACGAATGCCCAGAATGAACTGACATGTTGTGTAGAGCGGACGAGCACGTAGAACGAACAAGCACTGATGCATCCAGTACTGATGAGTGCGTAGAATGGATGAGTACGTAGAGCTACTGAATGTGTAGAGCATGAAGCGGACAAGAGGGCATGCGTAGGGCGGACAAGAGGGCATGCGTGGGGTGGACAAGAGGGCATGCATGGAGCAGACATGAGGGCATGCATGAGGCGGACAAGGGGGCATGAGTGGGGCGGACAAGAGGGCACGCGTGGAGCAGACTAGAGTGCGCGGGGCGGACCGGAGTGTATCGACCAGTCTGGGGTACATGGAGTTGATAGGAGTGCACGGTACGGACTGGAGCGCATAGAATTGCGGGACGTATATAGTATGGTTTGTAATACAGAGAACGTTTGAAAGAGCATATAACCCTTCATATCACACCATCACGCTTATTCTCTCCTTTACATCACCACTCAACTAGAACACAGGGATACTATGACACCATTCGGAATAACTGTTCTCATACCAACATCCGCTGCTCACTCCACATCACTCTAAGTAATCACTGCTGGTTTCACACCCCCCAGCCAGGCGTTCTCCTCAGGCCTAACGCAGCCCAGCCGTTCTGGATAATTCCTGCCAGAACAAACACATTCTCCTGATCTCTCAACCACCACACCTACAGCTAAGAAGCAGCTATTATACGAATACCGCATGAGCTGCACACATACCCAGTGCTCACACGCATCTTTGACTCTATCTACTCCCTCTACTGATCTGAACTTCGGTTCCCAGGGGCGTTCAACCTACCAGCACCTTCAGACCATACCAATGGTATATAAGGCGCTATATAAGTGCAAAATAACAAAACATAACATAACATTAACATAATGTGGCCCACTGTCGGATTTCAGCCATTCACACACACACCCCATCTCGGGAAGACTTTGCACACTAAAAACTTCACTGTGCAAGTGGCATTAGGGTGTGTACACGGGCCTTCCCCGATCCACCTTGAAAAGGGACGCACCAACACTAGTAGATACTGTTACGCTCACCTGGCTCCCACAGGGGTGTCGGACGGAACTGGACTCCCACGGTCTCCACCAGTGTGATGCGTAGTGCAGAGATGACTGACTGGACTGGCCCACCTAGCTTCGTCTGCTTGACCCATGGAATTAGTCTCCTAAAGACGGGGAAAGGTAATTAGCCATCCGTGGATTCGAGTATTATCACCTCACTGCGTTCCCACTTATCACCTCCGATATTCCCTTTCACAAAGCTCACCTTATAGTTTTGAATGATGAGCTCTCCATCCTGCGAGGAATGCAGGGGCGCATTGATGGCCAGTTACTTCACTGGCTTGAAGATATTGGAAGAGTTCTAAAGCGTTCACAATGTCTGAGTAATCACTCTGTCCAATTCCTTTGTTTTCTGTTGCAGCTTAGATCCAAAAGAAGGTCGTCTTGTGGCAGCTGAAAGCGATCAGGTAAGAGTCTGTGTTATCCAACACTGTCCGGTAAAAGTTGCCAAGGTTAAACTTGCTGCTTTCTCTTTTCATGCAGGTGCAGCGAAAGATGATTTGGCGTGCTGGTGATTAATACCTCCGGCGGTAAAATCAGGTAAATATATGATGGAAAGAGATTGTCCTTGTTTGTTCCCTTGGCTCACCTTGTCATTTTTCCCTTGTTCCCCCTTAGGTGCTTGATTGCGGTAACCAAGTGATGGAGACAGCGCCGGACCGTGGTGGTGCTGCGCGGAACGGTAAGTATGGAGCGGCGCTGCTGCTGGCGAAGCGATGCATTCAAAATTAAGTCTTTTTCTGGTTCAAAGATGCGTTGAATCCGAAATCAGGTAATGTTCTTGTTCTAACCTTTCTTCTTCTTTCTCCTCCTTTCTAGGTGCTCTGGACTCGAAGCGGGCATTGCAGGATGCTGGATGCTGACTGCAGGCACGGTGAGCGTCACGCTGCAGGATGCAGAATAACGCAAAGCATGTGCTGCTCTTCGGATGTGGTTTAAATAGCCACCAAAGTAGTTCCAGGTAAGTATTCCTCCAAAACCACGTATTCCTCCACAACCACGCCCAAGTAACAAAATAGTTCCCTAGGTAAAGTTGTCCCTCCCAAGCCTCACAAGGGCTTGGATTCCTTGCAGCATGGTCTGCATCAGGAAAGTTTAAACACATGAGCCTGGCGCCTATGGTGCCAGGACTGATGTCCCATATGAGCCTGGCGCCACAGGTGCCAGGACTGTACCCTAATGGCCCCTAACAGGGGTTGCTGGGCTTGCTCCAGATGACATGATGCCTGCTTCCTGGGTTGATGGACTTGGTCTGGATGGCCGGCGGCAGGCATCATGACAGATACCTATATCCATTACACACCTACAGCATATTGACATAATCGATATGTAAATGCTGAAACTGACCACTCGGTTGAGGTGGTCAGTATATGCCCAGCAGTAAACTTTTAACACGCAATGCAGTTCACCCTAAATAATGCAACGTGTTCCAACAAATTCAGAATTAACCATTCTTCCGCAATCAGCAGCAAGACTTTCCCTAGTTACATGCGCAGGGCAATGTAGCTGTTCAAGCGTGCCTTTCAATAACGCTACTGGTATCACTGGCTCTCCAGTGCTATCTTGTCACCATAATTCTTCTGTGGTGGATAAATAACACCCCCGTCGCTTCCATAATTCCTGCTCTTCCTGCGGTGCAATTCCTTGAATCTCCATTAGTTAGGTTATCGATAATTTATTAAACCCCTCTTGCACTAACATGGTTGTAGCGACTTTTTCTTTAACATTCTCAGTATCAAAACTCGAAAGTTCCAGGGAATATGCAACCCTCTTGGCTTCCTCGTCTGTGGCTTTGTTCCTGCAAGAGATCAAATCTGTACGTTTAGTGTGTGCTGCACATTTAACAACAGCTATGGCTACTGGAAGTTTTAGTTCCTTGATAGGCCTATCCAATAAGGATGCATGCCGCAATGAAGTGCTGTCTGCGCGGGAGGTAATCACTTCTTTTCCAATATTCTAACCCTGCATGTACGGTTGAAGTCATGTAGCAGAGTCACTGCACACTGTCACTTCCTGTCCTTCATGTTTCTCGAGCGCAGGAATGAGCGCTACCAATTCTGCCACATGCACTGAAAAGTGAGACATATCCTTGCCATTGCTACAACTTCAAAATCTCAGTTTAATCTATGTCTCACTACTGCGCCTAAATGCCTTTCCCCACTAGTCTGAGACTCAAAGAACCATCAATAAAACGTCGGCCACCAGGGGGCACAGGGATGTGGAGATTCTCATGGGCACAACACCCCCAGGCTGCACTGGTGGATGGTTGTGCCTTATCTGGTTACTCCTCCTCCTCCTCTTCTTCCAACTCCTCATCTGCTGCGTCCTCACCTGCACAAAGTCAGCAACAAATGAGGCCTACCCATTGGCTGAACATGCTTATGTGAATCAAATTGCATACAGACACAAGGTCAGCCTTGCATACATTGCACATTGACACTGGGCACTGGGCACTCTGAAATGTAAAAGGCACAGTTGACTGACATTCAGTGACTATGAAATCCTGCATATCAGGCCTTCCAAGAAGACACAGATTGAGAGAGTAGGCACCCATACATACATACAAGTATGATGGTTGAAGACCTAAAGGAAACCGATGGATGTATGTGCCTCATTGCTAAGCCCCTCTCTATGTCAACCAGGCCTACTTGCTGCATATGCATCCATCACGTTAACTCCTGCTGACCATAACATTAGTATTGCCAAAATCGCCCACCCCCTTTGCCACATTGCCAGAGCACAGATTTGTGGTTTGGATTGCAACTATGTGCGAGGAGAGTGCAACATGGACATGACCAGTGTTCACTTCTATAACCACATGCATGAGGATGGTCGCCTCATCCATTGTCTACCGTAATTCTCTATTTCTAGCTCAGCCTCTATATCTTCATCTGTGTCTCCAGGTACTCTAAAACTTGGCTGCATGCCTAGTCACATCCATACTGTGCTGTTGCCACATCTCTCCTGTGTTACACATCCTCCATTGGTTGCCGGTCAGAAAGTATGTTCAATTTAGGGTTTAATCAATGCTGATGTGAGGCTACTCTAGGGATTGCCCCTTACTTAATTGGATACTGGGATCTAACCCGAAAAACATTCTTGACTGCAATAGAAGAGATACCGTGTCACGATTGAAATAATGAGCAGAATTTGAGATATTGAAGATTAAAACATAGGATAAGGCCTTGAGAACGACCGCACAGGTCGAAACACGTGTCGGCTATATCATTGTTGTTCTGTACGACAAGAATATAAAGAAAACAACAATTTGATTCCAATGTGTGGACTTTAATTGCTACCAAATAGAATATTATGGATGAGGAATATTAGTTCCAAGTGCGGTGATAGCCTTGCAACATTCAAACAATTATTGTCATTAAAGGATGAAACTTTGTGGAGGATTCTCAGTTTGTGAGACTCCCGCAGCTGGATGTTTTACACCTGTCAATTATAATAATTGAATAGGCTGGGTTAATAGCGCACAGGACCAAGTATTTATCCACTGTAAGTTAATTTGTCTATGTTCAATTTAAGGCTGCCTGTCTTGTTCAACTGGCCTTCTTTCTTCAAGGGGTAGAATACCTGCAGACCAAATTCCGCCCATATGTACTGGGCCAAGCTATTCATTCTGCTGATGTCTACCTCAACCCTGTTCCAGGGAATTAGGCTTACCCATATTGGTGGCTGTGCCCTTTTGGTGGTGGCTGCTATCCTTTGGAAATCCCTGCCTTCTTCCTATCCCTTTGTTGAGTAGCACCATCATATCCTTTTGTTGAATGTGCGCTTTACAAATGTATTTTATCTTAACATAACCACAGAACAATTGACACTCCAAATGTGGAATGAACACATCCTCATGCAACTTTGCACTGACGTTCTCGCTCATCCATGTCCATTGACTGCCAGGACTTGTGAATGGATATCTCTGACTTTGTCCACTGCTTTGTTTCATCCTATCTGAGTAAGAATTTGTTTTCACAAATAATTATCCAGTAGCATGAGACTGTGAACGTGTCATTGACGTATCTTGCAGGCCATTGCCACAAACAGGGGTATTGTCGCTGTTAGAAACTCTGAATACAGTTATGTGTACTGTGAGAGTGATGTCAACCACACACAAAGGTCAAACATCACTGCAGTACCCGTTAATGGATCAGTAGTATCCAAGACAAATGTACCACAGCATTTAACAGCACCAACTGTGAAGATGGAGGCATACATGACATGCACACATGGCACCTACTTGATGAAGCTGCATGGGTGTCCATGCCTCCTATGCCAACCCCCTGCTAACTGATGAGTCCACTTGCAATCTCTTCAAACGGAGTCAGCTCTTCCACATGTGGTGATCCACATACAGTAGCCTGGACAGAGGATACATTGCTGCCAAGCTTCTCCTTGGTCTGTTGCATGAGGTCCCCCATCCTCTTGTGGACCTATTCTGCAGTGCACCTCTCCACACCACAGTCACTTATCTGATCTGTGACCTCCTGCCACATCGCCTACTGCTGGGTCGCAGGAAGGTTACTGTTAGCCCAAGCGCAGAGGTTGTCATGGTGTTTGCCAAGGTAATCAGTGCGGATTATCAGATCCTCATTTGTAATGTGCCTCTTTCTTGCTGGCCCCTTCTCCTTCACCTGTGCCTCTTCATGGGGTGCTGCCTATTCCTGCTCTGCAGGCTGGCCCTTCCTGCCCTTCCTGCTACGAGTGGCTTTTGGTTGTACAGGAGCACATGTAGGCTTACCACCAGATACAACAGGTGGTCCCTTCTTCTGCCCTCATCGTTGTCCGCATCCTCTTCCACTCAAAGGTACTGTGCTATTTTCCCATTGCCCCCCTTAACAAACACTGGCTCCGTGCACACCAGGAAATACCTGTTTTACCCCCTTACAATCTCTGGCTCTGTGCACACCAGGAAATGTGCATTGCACTACCTAAATGTCTCCACCCCTGTGCACAACAGGAAATGCGTGTTGCATCTACTAAATGCCTCGGCTTCCATGCTTTGCAGCGATGCACAGGTCACACAAAGCATTAAGCACATAGATGTATGTCCTACAGTGCTTACATTACATGCATAGACCCCTGATCTGCATGTATTGAAGACACCTGTTTCTCCTGCCGTGTGCCTTATCTTGCCTTCTGTCATATATTGCCTCCAAACCTCACCATCTCCTGCTCCCTGGTAGTGTGCCACTGGTTTCTGACTAATTGCACTGTTTTGCCCCACAGCACATGTCATCATGGCCCAGATCCACCCCAACAGCCTCAAGGGGAGCCATGCCCAGAACATCGATCAGCACCCCCAAGGCGAGGCTGAGGGCTGTCAACTTCACTTCTGCAGAAGTTGACATCCTGGGTGGGCAGGTCCTGGCCCATTCTGATGCCCTCTTCAATCCACAGATGCAGGTTGGCACATGCAAGCATCATCAGAAGATCTGGGCAGCCAATAGTGTGGACCAGGCCAAGAAGTGCTGGAATGACCTCAGGGTCCAAAGACAGGCAAAGACATCCCTCAAGGCAGGTGCTTCCTTGGATGTGCACCGTGCAGGCCGCCATCAGGTGTCACCCCTTCATCTCTGTGTCATGGAGAGTGTTAACCTAGCCATCCATGCCCAGGTTCTTGATCTGCAACACAGGTCAAAGCTGCTGTGAGTACTCACAAGGTGAACCTTTCCACAGAGTGTGTGTGTCCTGTATGGATATGCATGATTTGATCAAGTGTGTTCTTTTCACAGTATGTGTGTCACACAATTCTTGACTAACATGCAGCCTAATGCTAGCGCTAGGAGTATGTGATGGCACACATCTGTGAAGTGGACAGGCGTAGCAATGTTTTCTGTCAGATTTTGGTGACAAAGTATGCTTGTATGCATTCAATGTGAGATGCTGACAACAAAGCCTCACACAGGAGCAGTTGCCAGGTTGATATGTTGCATCCATGTGCTTTGTCAGGTCAATGATTGAGGGGCCATACATGGCATGTCATCACGGCATTTTTTGGGGCTGGGGGCAACAGCATGTTCACTCGATCCTCATCAGCGGATGCATCTACATTTTGTGTGTTCCATGTTGGACTGGTATGGGTGAAATACTTGTGTATAGGCACGTTATAAATGTCATATCAAATAATTTCATGCTGCTAGACCCGGTTGGATGGTGATGTGCCTACGGTGCTAGGAAATCATGTGGCTAGGTTCCCTACTATGGTCATTCCTGCAGGATACACTTGGGTCACTGCATCTTTGGTATGTGATGCAAAATGAGTTGTTGCCATGTGTATGTGGCTACAAGTCAAAGTGCTGGGTTTACATTTGCATGTCTCATCATTTTGACTTGTCCTTTTTCCTACACTTGTGTGACTATATTCATTCTGATTGGAGAGTATGGCCATGTGTGTGTGAGGCAGTTGCTGGTTGACTCATGCTGACTGCATGTTACTGTTACCTTTGTAGAAACTACACATGCATTGGCACTGTTAATTGAAGCCTATGTTGTTTGTTCCCAATTCCACTGGTGTAGTAGCTGGGTGCAAGCTGTGCTGTTGAGCTGTTGATCTGAAACCCATGGACAAGACCTCCAGACCCAGGTGCAGACCGCTGCCATGCCTAGTTGTTTCCACCTCTTCTGAGGGCGATATGGATGGGAGAGAGTCCCAAACATTGTAAATGCTGCTGCGGGTCAGCCCCCAAGGATTTCATCATTGTGTTGAACATCTCAGCAGCAGTGGGAGAGGGTGGTGGTGACATTGCCACGCACAGGCCCCAACCTATGGAGACCACATTAAAGGTATCTGGGATGCTGGAGGAGGAGAAGGAGGAGGAGGTCATTGCAGGCCTGCTCACAGTGTCAGGTGGGAGTACTAAGGGATGTGTGAATGCTGCACACCTGCCTCTGAGACAGAAGAATGAGCAGTCTGCAATGAAGGGGTCTGCACAACCTACTGTCCCAGGGCCATCTGCTACAACACTACCAACCTTCACTGATGCCTCCACTCAGACAGAGGCCACACTTACAACCAATGTGGTCATTCAGGATGAGGTGCTGCCCCTGCTGAAGGGTGGCTTGTGGAGGTAGGATTCTATGTGTGATGCTGTGCATGCATCTCGTGATCAGCTTGTAACACATCACATGCAGATGGGCTGTCACAACTGCCAACATCACTTCTTTCTGTTGGTCTCTCAGGACAGGCCACTGCAATGGCCCCCTACTGCGTGCTGCAGTCATCCTTCACTGAAGCCTCCATGCCAGATACCACCATGGCCTTCTGTGCACCTGTCCCACCACTGCCCCGTCTGGATGTCCCTGTGTCCCCGGTGGAGGTGGAAGTTCATTTGATGGCAGATGAGGCGGTCACTGAGCCTGCCGGGGAGCTTACAGGGAAACAGACTTTGACGGTACACAAGGTATTTGAGGGCAGTGCAGGTGCTGAACGCCCCCGATGCAGACTGTCATCCTGTTGGAAGGAGTACATGCACCACACACAATGCCAGGCAGCATGAGATGTTGGCAATGAGGAGACACATCCTGAAGGGCATTGCCAGTAGGAGGAGGCAAGCAGGCACACACATGATGCGAGTGAGGCAGGAGGCATGATGGCACCTACAGACTCTGGTTTCGGCCTAGGTGCACTTTATGAGGAAGCAGGTGGAGGAGAGGCAGCAGGCATGTGATGCGGCAATAGACAATGCTAGGGCTGAGGTGGATGGGAGGTTGGCTTGGGAGTAGACTGCCATCCTGGGGGAATCTTGCAGGGCAGTGGAGGAGATATTAGCCCTGCAAGCCCTCAAGGAAACAACAGAGGCCGACCTGCAAGTGGCAGAGGTAGAGAGGGAATTGGCCTTGGCTGAGGCATTGTCAGAGATCTCAATGAACTAGCCCGCTGACTCAAGTAAATAGTTAATTAGTTGTAGGTTTCCTTTTTTTTTATTAGACAATTATTCCCTTCCCCTTTTTTGTACATTGTTTGTTTTCAATATATTTTGATGTTATGATTCAACAACAAAGCTTAATGTATCTTTGTCCCTGTGCATCTTTTGTTTGGCCATGTTCTGAGAGTGAGTATGCCCTATGGCTGTCATGAGGGCTTTGGCCAAACTCTGTGGCTCATGATGGTACTCTGTTGTTTGCTGAGGGAAATGTGTGCATGCTTCATTTGTGTGTGATATTTAGTATTTCTTCTTTGTTTGTTTGCTTGTTAGGCACTTATACAGCAAGAACAATACTGTTCCAAAGGGCCCACAGGGTGGAGACAAAGGAGTGAAATACATTACATAACACAATAATTAATAAGTGCAGTTCAGGGGAAAGGAGGAATGGATGAACCTACAATGCCTTGTGAGAATTCAGAACGTACACGTGCAGCAAGTAAAAGGGCAGAGGGAGTAAGTGCTGGGGTGTCCGGGCTCATGGGTGAGCCACAGATGAAGTGCTTGGTTGTTGAGTGCTACATGGCCAAAGGCCACGTTAGGAGTAAGTGCGATCCTTCAGGGCGGAAGGTGTGCCAGGGGATGTGCTGAAAGAAGACAGGGGCTGGGCTGATTTGGTCAGGGGCCCGAGGATGTATAAGGGCCCAGACACCAATCACAGCAACTGTGGGAATAGTAGAGAAGAGAAGAAGGGAAGCAGGAGGTGAAAAGGAATGTCTTGAGGAGCTTCCAGAATTTAAAAAAAAGTCCTGCTCAAGGTGCAGATGCAGGGGGAAACTGTTCCATAGGAGGGAGCCAGCTGAGGAAAGTAATCAACCACCTACCCTCTATTTAGCAAAACACTTTACACATAATGAGTTAGTGCCAGAGGAACAAAGTGGTCAAGAGGGAGAGTATGTAGTAAGATAAAAATGAAGATAGTGTGGTGCCCAGACCCAGACAGCCCTGTGGATGATGCAGGGAGATTTGAATTAGCAGCAACCGGGAGCCAATGAAGACATTTTAGGGCAGGATAAATGCAGTCCCTGGACTTAAGGCCAAGGATAAGTCTTGCTGTCCTATTCTGAATTAGCTGGAGGGGTCACAGTGTGGAAGAAGGTATATTCAGGAGGAGGCTATTGCAATAGTCAAGCCTAGAGAGAACCAGGGTTTGGGTAACATTGAGTTTCTGGGGGAAACAGAGAAAAGGGAGAATTCCTCTGATATGAAAGAGCTGAAAGTGGGACTTCTTGGCAAGGTCTTGAGTGTGAGGGAGGAAGGAGAGAGAGGAGTTAAAGAAGACTACAAGTTTCTGGCTTCAGAAGAAGGAGCAGGGGGAGATACACGGAGGAAGGCCAGAGTGAAGGGAAGAAGGAGGGAGCAAGGATTCTGATGGGAAGGATCTCAGTTTTACAGGTTTTGAGGAAGAGATCGTTGAAGGTGCACCAGCACTGGATGGCAGATAGGCAGTTAGGGATGATGGAGGGTGCAAAGAGGTTTAGCAGGAAGTTTAAAAAAGAGTTGTGTGTCATTTGCATAACACTGGAAGTTGGAGGAGGAAGAGGAGATGAGGCATGCAAGCAGAGCAAGGTAGATGTTAAAGCCATGGTGAGATGATAGAACCCTGGGGGATACCATATGTGGATAAGGAAGCAGGAGAGGAGAAGGTGCCCAAGATGACTTGGAAAGAGCAGTCAGTAAGGTAGGATGTCAGCCTGCCCAGTGCACATCCTGAGATACCAAATGTATCGTGGAACCTTTATATGAGTATGGAATGGTAGACTGTGTCAAAGGCAGAGGAGAGATTGATATTGATGAGGACAGCAGAGGAGTTGGAGTCCAGAGATGCAAGCAGTTCTTCACGGGTGTTCAGAAGAGCAGTTTCTGTGCCTCTGTATGCTCGGAATCCAGACTGATGGTCGTGGAGACCATTAACAAGTTCAGTGTGTGAGTTGAGTTGTGGCAATACTAACTTCTCCATCAGCTTCCCCAACAAAGGGTTGATGGAAATAGGGCAGTAGTTGGCAGGGCAGGTAGTATCTATTGAAGATTTTATCAGCAGTGGTCACACAAGGGAGTGCTTAAACGAGGAGGGGAAAGATCCAGTGGTAAAAGAGTCATTGCAGAAATCAGCGAGGTTATCCTTGATGGTTCTGGATGAGCAAGGGCAAACCTGTTTAGAAGAGACCTTCATGGAGCAGACAACTCTGGTAACTTCTTCAGGTGTGACAGGGTAGAAGGTGGATAAGGTGCAAGGAGAACGGAGAGCGGGCAAGGGAGGCAAGGAGGAGAGGGATGGCTTGGGAGGGTGGCTAGCAAGGGCGTTCAGAAAGATCTAAGTTTTGGTGTCAAAGTTGGTGGCTAGTGCGTTGCAGAGGGCCTGAGAAGGGGAAAGGAAGGAGGAGACTGTAGAAGGGTTGGCTAGTTCCCTGCATCTCTTGAAAAGTTCAGCCGTGTTGTTGGATGCACCGGAAACCCGGGCCTATATGTGGGCTCTTTTTTTGGTGCGGATGAAGAGTCTGTATTGCCTTTGGAGCAGGCAGCAGGCCAGTTTGTCAGAGGGTGAGCCTGAAGGTTTCCACTTCTGTTCCGCCACCCTGAATTTTTTTTTCAGGGCCGCAAGTTCAGAGTTGTACAAAGTGTTACATTTTGAACTTATCGTTATTTAATATTTTGCATACAATGGAAGGGGTTTGCAGAATAACTCTGAGTCCAAATAATTGACACAATTTAGAAAGATGGCAGAGGTTGCTGTTTTATTAACAATTATCTAAAACAAGGATGTTACATCAGACTTCAACAGACGTTTGTTCAGTTTTCAACAAATTTCACATAAAAACATCCTTATGTCCAAAAAATACATCAGCAGTTCCATCATACTACATGGCAAATAAGAAAAAACCTACGAAGGACTGTGATACATTAACGGGGAACATCTACGTATACTTTCTATAAAGGCTGGGATTGTGATTGTCTATCTACTGTCAGGGGGACAACCTATGCCTACCTCTAAAACATGTAATCTTCAAAACTGTTAGGTACACAGTATATCATTGGCTCTCAAACTATAAGACCCTTCGTTATACAACCTTCTACAATTGGTTGGCATGCTTGTGCCATGTCTGGAACATTTGGTTCACTTAGCAGCACGTAAGCTCATACCAAGGTGCTAGGAGGTGTACTTGACTTTACCTCCCCACCCAATCACCCAACATCTCTCATCACCCATGCCTTCTACCATGCAGATTGTCTTTGAACTTGGCCTTGCAAAGTATTCTTGTCTGTGGGAAAATATGAAGGACAGGCTTTCACTGTCGTTGTTATAGGACTCCAAGCTCAACTCTATATCCATCCCCAGCTCATGTGACAAGCAACCATGATTCTGGGCTATTCTGCAGTAATTACATTTCTTAATTGAATAAGACCTGGCACTCTTGGTGTTCTTTCTTTGCCCCTCGATAAGGGATGATTAATCCTTCTAACGTTTATTGCTTTCGAGAATAGATTACCAACCTTGGCTACTTCGGTTTTGATGCCAGGCAAGACAGCCTTGCCAGGCTCTTCCAGGATTTCAGCTTATTTGAGCTGCAACACAATTCTCCGCCTTTTTTCTTCATGGGTTTCAGCTTACTAAAATTCATGACACCGATGTCAAGCTTCTATACATTGGTGGCTTTGCATGCAGTCTATTCAATATGTATAGCCAGCTTCTATGATGGTTCTATGATCACTTAGTCTACTTGCATTTCAGTGTCTGTATAATCATTGAATGTCCATTTCTATAGCACTTGACATGCATGCAATCTTCTTTTCTGCATATTAAAGTTTACTTGATTCTCTTCAGCCAGTATTATCAGGGCGTGATGCTCATCTCTTGTGACATCACTGGCTTCTCATTCACTCTTTTTCATATCCTTCAAAGAGTTTCTCCCTCAGATTGCCATCTTTTCAGGGATACATTTGATAGGGTTTTGTCAGAGAATACCTTTTCTCAAACACTGGCTGCAGAATTGGCACAACTGCTGGTGTCAAACATGGCACAGTCCTGACTTCCAACTTAAAGGAGGCAGGGGGGTGGGATTTCCTGAAGAGGCATGCAGCTGTTCCTCTACATTCCTCCCTCTGGTCGAGTTATCGACCACCTCTTCAATGGTTTCCACATCTATATATTTTTGTTTGAAGAAGTGCTTCTTCAGAGTTCAGTTCTTCATCATCCCTCTCAGGGTGCCAGCTGATTTAACATGTTCATCCACACTCTAGGCCATGTAGTTCCATTGTCCATTTAGATTACAATAGAACCTCTGTCAAGGTCCCATTCTCATCATCATGAGAAGGTGTGAATGTGCAACATGAGGATCCTATTTTGGTGCAAACTCCTCCTTCCATCGCTGTGATCTTCTCAAGGACATATCTGTTCTGTAGGGTCATTAGTCGTACGGCCCTCAGCTCTTTTTTAAAAGCTTTGAATCCCTTTATGGTGGTATTGATCGTCTGCAGGAACTCCCATCTTGTGATCTGCAACCACAATGTTTGGTTTCCAGGCATGAAGATATTTGTGAATATTGAAGCAGTCTTGCTCAACAACCTGTGTTCATACAGAATGGCATCACATGTTTCTATCGATTTAGCAGAGAAGTTATTCTCTCTCTTGGTCTGATTGAAACTCAATTGATCTTCTATTTCTCAAATGGGCATCTGCTTTTGGAAATTCTCCAATGTTCAGCGTGCTCTGTGGTATCACTAATGCTTGAACATGAATGAACACAAAGGAGCACTTTCCTCCCCAATCCTTGGGAAGCGTCATAGAGGCCCTAGGCCCTAGACCCAAAAGCCCAAAATCAATCCATCAGGGCAGCTGTCCCTGCTCCCATCCTAGAAACGTCCACTGTCGTTTTGCAGTCCTTGTTGTCTCCCACATGCTTCTTTCCATATCTTCAGAAGCACAATTAGCCAAAAGGATTACAGTCTTTGGACCTGATTCATCTTATACCCATGTCAGCAATTTTCCATGCTTAGCCCATGACTTCAAACACCCATCATTTACTCTTTGTACCTCTTTTACATACTCTAGCTTCTGCAGATGAGCTGCGCAAGACATCAGCCCTTCTTCCCATTCCTTCTTGGATTTCATTCGTTCATAAACTAAGACTTGAGTTTGCTCCCAACATCCAGGTGATCCATCTAGTTCTGTCACAGCAGGGCAATTACATCTCTTCATCTCTTCAATGACTACCTCATCCAGCCCTGTTGCAGGGTGCACAAGTATCTTTCTCTTCCATCCTGGTTCCTTTTCCATCTGTGTGGTCTTGATGTAGTCATCCTGGTATGGAAACAATCATTTCGAACTCTGTGGCAAAGTGGCCCAACTGCCTTGAAATTGTCCTCTGGTCATACATGCTGCAAGATGGCTGAGCCACCTAATATTGTGTTCTGGAATTTCTCTGGCAATTAAAGTTTACACTGTATTCGTGGCATGGGGTATTAGAGAACAGAAGTTGCAACCCTCTTTAGCTGTTCCCTCTCCCACCTTTCTAATGTGCTCATACCACATGTTATTCGCCAAATGTGCTGCATTATATAAACATGTAATTATCCCCTCACTATAGTCCTCTGCATTTCTCCAGTGTCTCTCAAAGTTTGTGTAATACTCATGAAGCAAATCAAAAGTAGATCCCATAGTGGGGAGAGCCATAGGGACCTCTCCCTCAACAGAAGTACCAACATGATAGAGAGTGTGGAAGATGAGGAAGAGACAGACAACGAGAAGAATCATGCAAGCATATATTATGCATAAGAATATTGCCATCCATCTTTCCCGCCATCCTACTACTCGTTGCACTTGTTCTCTGCCTTGAACCGTGCCACTTTCCTCTTTAATCATTTTTAATACATTTTCATCAAATTTCTTTTATATTTCTAACTGTAAAATCTGCCTGATAATGGCAATAAGGAGCCTCCTTATTAAAGTGTGAACATCAACGTTTCTTCACACAATAGCAAGGCAAGCTTGGAGTAGAAACACAAAGACAGCAAGCATAAGTCGATGAATGTCACTGTTAGAAAGCATGATATGATTAACAGTTTAAACAGATATTCTTCAAAAAATGAATCTGGATACTGATTTTGGTTCCAATTTCTAATAAAAAACTGACATGTAGGCCTGACACTGATACTTCAATATGTATTTTCTAAGGTTCATTTATAGCCCACTGAAATTCACTGCAAGCCTTTTCACTCACTAATAAAATATCTATAAGGAACATCCTTTTGAATTTCAGCTCAAGATAAATCTGGATTATCCACTGTTAGTTGCTTAATCATCCTACTTGTTCGTCATTGATCAGGTCTGCACATGCTGAAATTCTTCTTCTTGTCTTGCTTCTGAATCGGCAATGGTGGGAGGGCCTGTCTCATCTTTGTAGGCCTTTACATCCCCGAAGTGAAGCCAAGCTCGTCTCCCTTGGACTTTCACAGCTGAAGGAGTTCTATTCTCAATGCAAAAGGGACCATTAAAACGTGGCTCATGTCACCTTCTAGTAAAATTCTTGATTTGGACTAGGACTCCAACATATAACTTAGGTTCCGATAATAATTGACTTGGGTTGGTTGTTGAATTGTCTTCTTCTGCGTTCTCAGACCAACCCCCTCCCCTTGCGCTTAAGTTGACCTGAAATGAGAGAGAAGCTAGAGGTCATATATGTCAAATAATCATGCATTTCATCACCTAAACTTTTAGCTACACTCTGAGCATCACCTCTACTCCTAAATGGAGGTGTAAGTTGCATTCTAATACACCGCCCTGTCACTAGTTCATGAGGGGTGAGGTAATGGTCTGATCCTGGCAGATTCCGAACGGCATACAAGGCTAAAGGTAGGCAATACAGCCATCCCTTCTTCAAAGTCATTTTCATCATGGCAATTATTTCTTTAAGGTGGCTGTTTTGTCTCTAACATATCCTGTTTGCTTGTGGGTGATAAGCAGAAGAAAACCTATGTTTAATGTTCAATAGAAGCCCTAGCTATTCAAATAGCTCATTTGTGTGTGGAGGGGTTGATTGTGTGGAGGGGTTGAGTGTGTGGAGGGGTTGAGCCCATAGAGGGGGTGAGTGCGTAGAGGGGGTGAGTGCATAGGGGGAGTGTGTGTGTAAAACAGGTGAATGCATAGCATGCGTGAGGGCATAAAGCGGATGAGTACCTGGAGCGAACGAGTGCCTGGAGAGAACGAATGCCCAGAATGAACTGACATGTTGTGTAGAGCGGACGAGCACGTAGAACGAACAAGCACTGATGCATCCAGTACTGATGAGTGCGTAGAATGGATGAGTACGTAGAGCTACTGAATGTGTAGAGCATGAAGCGGACAAGAGGGCATGCGTAGGGCGGACAAGAGGGCATGCGTGGGGTGGACAAGAGGGCATGCATGGAGCAGACATGAGGGCATGCATGAGGCGGACAAGGGGGCATGAGTGGGGCGGACAAGAGGGCACGCGTGGAGCAGACTAGAGTGCGCGGGGCGGACCGGAGTGTATCGACCAGTCTGGGGTACATGGAGTTGATAGGAGTGCACGGTACGGACTGGAGCGCATAGAATTGCGGGACGTATATAGTATGGTTTGTAATACAGAGAACGTTTGAAAGAGCATATAACCCTTCATATCACACCATCACGCTTATTCTCTCCTTTACATCACCACTCAACTAGAACACAGGGATACTATGACACCATTCGGAATAACTGTTCTCATACCAACATCCGCTGCTCACTCCACATCACTCTAAGTAATCACTGCTGGTTTCACACCCCCCAGCCAGGCGTTCTCCTCAGGCCTAACGCAGCCCAGCCGTTCTGGATAATTCCTGCCAGAACAAACACATTCTCCTGATCTCTCAACCACCACACCTACAGCTAAGAAGCAGCTATTATACGAATACCGCATGAGCTGCACACATACCCAGTGCTCACACGCATCTTTGACTCTATCTACTCCCTCTACTGATCTGAACTTCGGTTCCCAGGGGCGTTCAACCTACCAGCACCTTCAGACCATACCAATGGTATATAAGGCGCTATATAAGTGCAAAATAACAAAACATAACATAACATTAACATAATGTGGCCCACTGTCGGATTTCAGCCATTCACACACACACCCCATCTCGGGAAGACTTTGCACACTAAAAACTTCACTGTGCAAGTGGCATTAGGGTGTGTACACGGGCCTTCCCCGATCCACCTTGAAAAGGGACGCACCAACACTAGTAGATACTGTTACGCTCACCTGGCTCCCACAGGGGTGTCGGACGGAACTGGACTCCCACGGTCTCCACCAGTGTGATGCGTAGTGCAGAGATGACTGACTGGACTGGCCCACCTAGCTTCGTCTGCTTGACCCATGGAATTAGTCTCCTAAAGACGGGGAAAGGTAATTAGCCATCCGTGGATTCGAGTATTATCACCTCACTGCGTTCCCACTTATCACCTCCGATATTCCCTTTCACAAAGCTCACCTTATAGTTTTGAATGATGAGCTCTCCATCCTGCGAGGAATGCAGGGGCGCATTGATGGCCAGTTACTTCACTGGCTTGAAGATATTGGAAGAGTTCTAAAGCGTTCACAATGTCTGAGTAATCACTCTGTCCAATTCCTTTGTTTTCTGTTGCAGCTTAGATCCAAAAGAAGGTCGTCTTGTGGCAGCTGAAAGCGATCAGGTAAGAGTCTGTGTTATCCAACACTGTCCGGTAAAAGTTGCCAAGGTTAAACTTGCTGCTTTCTCTTTTCATGCAGGTGCAGCGAAAGATGATTTGGCGTGCTGGTGATTAATACCTCCGGCGGTAAAATCAGGTAAATATATGATGGAAAGAGATTGTCCTTGTTTGTTCCCTTGGCTCACCTTGTCATTTTTCCCTTGTTCCCCCTTAGGTGCTTGATTGCGGTAACCAAGTGATGGAGACAGCGCCGGACCGTGGTGGTGCTGCGCGGAACGGTAAGTATGGAGCGGCGCTGCTGCTGGCGAAGCGATGCATTCAAAATTAAGTCTTTTTCTGGTTCAAAGATGCGTTGAATCCGAAATCAGGTAATGTTCTTGTTCTAACCTTTCTTCTTCTTTCTCCTCCTTTCTAGGTGCTCTGGACTCGAAGCGGGCATTGCAGGATGCTGGATGCTGACTGCAGGCACGGTGAGCGTCACGCTGCAGGATGCAGAATAACGCAAAGCATGTGCTGCTCTTCGGATGTGGTTTAAATAGCCACCAAAGTAGTTCCAGGTAAGTATTCCTCCAAAACCACGTATTCCTCCACAACCACGCCCAAGTAACAAAATAGTTCCCTAGGTAAAGTTGTCCCTCCCAAGCCTCACAAGGGCTTGGATTCCTTGCAGCATGGTCTGCATCAGGAAAGTTTAAACACATGAGCCTGGCGCCTATGGTGCCAGGACTGATGTCCCATATGAGCCTGGCGCCACAGGTGCCAGGACTGTACCCTAATGGCCCCTAACAGGGGTTGCTGGGCTTGCTCCAGATGACATGATGCCTGCTTCCTGGGTTGATGGACTTGGTCTGGATGGCCGGCGGCAGGCATCATGACAGATACCTATATCCATTACACACCTACAGCATATTGACATAATCGATATGTAAATGCTGAAACTGACCACTCGGTTGAGGTGGTCAGTATATGCCCAGCAGTAAACTTTTAACACGCAATGCAGTTCACCCTAAATAATGCAACGTGTTCCAACAAATTCAGAATTAACCATTCTTCCGCAATCAGCAGCAAGACTTTCCCTAGTTACATGCGCAGGGCAATGTAGCTGTTCAAGCGTGCCTTTCAATAACGCTACTGGTATCACTGGCTCTCCAGTGCTATCTTGTCACCATAATTCTTCTGTGGTGGATAAATAACACCCCCGTCGCTTCCATAATTCCTGCTCTTCCTGCGGTGCAATTCCTTGAATCTCCATTAGTTAGGTTATCGATAATTTATTAAACCCCTCTTGCACTAACATGGTTGTAGCAACTTTTTCTTTAACATTCTCAGTATCAAAACTCGAAAGTTCCAGGGAATATGCAACCCTCTTGGCTTCCTCGTCTGTGGCTTTGTTCCTGCAAGAGATCAAATCTGTACGTTTAGTGTGTGCTGCACATTTAACAACAGCTATGGCTACTGGAAGTTTTAGTTCCTTGATAGGCCTATCCAATAAGGATGCATGCCGCAATGAAGTGCTGTCTGCGCGGGAGGTAATCACTTCTTTTCCAATATTCTAACCCTGCATGTACGGTTGAAGTCATGTAGCAGAGTCACTGCACACTGTCACTTCCTGTCCTTCATGTTTCTCGAGCGCAGGAATGAGCGCTACCAATTCTGCCACATGCACTGAAAAGTGAGACATATCCTTGCCATTGCTACAACTTCAAAATATCAGTTTAATCTATGTCTCACTACTGCGCCTAAATGCCTTTCCCCACTAGTCTGAGACTCAAAGAACCATCAATAAAACGTCGGCCACCAGGGGGCACAGGGATGTGGAGATTCTCATGGGCACAACACCCCCAGGCTGCACTGGTGGATGGTTGTGCCTTATCTGGTTACTCCTCCTCCTCCTCTTCTTCCAACTCCTCATCTGCTGCGTCCTCACCTGCACAAAGTCAGCAACAAATGAGGCCTACCCATTGGCTGAACATGCTTATGTGAATCAAATTGCATACAGACACAAGGTCAGCCTTGCATACATTGCACATTGACACTGGGCACTGGGCACTCTGAAATGTAAAAGGCACAGTTGACTGACATTCAGTGACTATGAAATCCTGCATATCAGGCCTTCCAAGAAGACACAGATTGAGGGAGTAGGCACCCATACATACATACAAGTATGATGGTTGAAGACCTAAAGGAAACCGATGGATGTATGTGCCTCATTGCTAAGCCCCTCTCTATGTCAACCAGGCCTACTTGCTGCATATGCATCCATCACGTTAACTCCTGCTGACCATAACATTAGTATTGCCAAAATCGCCCACCCCCTTTGCCACATTGCCAGAGCACAGATTTGTGGTTTGGATTGCAACTATGTGCGAGGAGAGTGCAACATGGACATGACCAGTGTTCACTTCTATAACCACATGCATGAGGATGGTCGCCTCATCCATTGTCTACCGTAATTCTCTATTTCTAGCTCAGCCTCTATATCTTCATCTGTGTCTCCAGGTACTCTAAAACTTGGCTGCATGCCTAGTCACATCCATACTGTGCTGTTGCCACATCTCTCCTGTGTTACACATCCTCCATTGGTTGCCGGTCAGAAAGTATGTTCAATTTAGGGTTTAATCAATGCTGATGTGAGGCTACTCTAGGGATTGCCCCTTACTTAATTGGATACTGGGATCTAACCCGAAAAACATTCTTGACTGCAATAGAAGAGATACCGTGTCACGATTGGAATAATGAGCAGAATTTGAGATATTGAAGATTAAAACATAGGATAAGGCCTTGAGAACGACCGCACAGGTCGAAACACGTGTCGGCTATATCATTGTTGTTCTGTACGACAAGAATATAAAGAAAACAACAATTTGATTCCAATGTGTGGACTTTAATTGCTACCAAATAGAATATTATGGATGAGGAATATTAGTTCCAAGTGCGGTGATAGCCTTGCAACATTCAAACAATTATTGTCATTAAAGGATGAAACTTTGTGGAGGATTCTCAGTTTGTGAGACTCCCGCAGCTGGATGTTTTACACCTGTCAATTATAATAATTGAATAGGCTGGGTTAATAGCGCACAGGACCAAGTATTTATCCACTGTAAGTTAATTTGTCTATGTTCAATTTAAGGCTGCCTGTCTTGTTCAACTGGCCTTCTTTCTTCAAGGGGTAGAATACCTGCAGACCAAATTCCGCCCATATGTACTGGGCCAAGCTATTCATTCTGCTGATGTCTACCTCAACCCTGTTCCAGGGAATTAGGCTTACCCATATTGGTGGCTGTGCCCTTTTGGTGGTGGCTGCTATCCTTTGGAAATCCCTGCCTTCTTCCTATCCCTTTGTTGAGTAGCACCATCATATCCTTTTGTTGAATGTGCGCTTTACAAATGTATTTTATCTTAACATAACCACAGAACAATTGACACTCCAAATGTGGAATGAACACATCCTCATGCAACTTTGCACTGACGTTCTCGCTCATCCATGTCCATTGACTGCCAGGACTTGTGAATGGATATCTCTGACTTTGTCCACTGCTTTGTTTCATCCTATCTGAGTAAGAATTTGTTTTCACAAATAATTATCCAGTAGCATGAGACTGTGAACGTGTCATTGACGTATCTTGCAGGCCATTGCCACAAACAGGGGTATTGTCGCTGTTAGAAACTCTGAATACAGTTATGTGTACTGTGAGAGTGATGTCAACCACACACAAAGGTCAAACATCACTGCAGTACCCGTTAATGGATCAGTAGTATCCAAGACAAATGTACCACAGCATTTAACAGCACCAACTGTGAAGATGGAGGCATACATGACATGCACACATGGCACCTACTTGATGAAGCTGCATGGGTGTCCATGCCTCCTATGCCAACCCCCTGCTAACTGATGAGTCCACTTGCAATCTCTTCAAACGGAGTCAGCTCTTCCACATGTGGTGATCCACATACAGTAGCCTGGACAGAGGATACATTGCTGCCAAGCTTCTCCTTGGTCTGTTGCATGAGGTCCCCCATCCTCTTGTGGACCTATTCTGCAGTGCACCTCTCCACACCACAGTCACTTATCTGATCTGTGACCTCCTGCCACATCGCCTACTGCTGGGTCGCAGGAAGGTTACTGTTAGCCCAAGCGCAGAGGTTGTCATGGTGTTTGCCAAGGTAATCAGTGCGGATTATCAGATCCTCATTTGTAATGTGCCTCTTTCTTGCTGGCCCCTTCTCCTTCACCTGTGCCTCTTCATGGGGTGCTGCCTATTCCTGCTCTGCAGGCTGGCCCTTCCTGCCCTTCCTGCTACGAGTGGCTTTTGGTTGTACAGGAGCACATGTAGGCTTACCACCAGATACAACAGGTGGTCCCTTCTTCTGCCCTCATCGTTGTCCGCATCCTCTTCCACTCAAAGGTACTGTGCTATTTTCCCATTGCCCCCCTTAACAAACACTGGCTCCGTGCACACCAGGAAATACCTGTTTTACCCCCTTACAATCTCTGGCTCTGTGCACACCAGGAAATGTGCATTGCACTACCTAAATGTCTCCACCCCTGTGCACAACAGGAAATGCGTGTTGCATCTACTAAATGCCTCGGCTTCCATGCTTTGCAGCGATGCACAGGTCACACAAAGCATTAAGCACATAGATGTATGTCCTACAGTGCTTACATTACATGCATAGACCCCTGATCTGCATGTATTGAAGACACCTGTTTCTCCTGCCGTGTGCCTTATCTTGCCTTCTGTCATATATTGCCTCCAAACCTCACCATCTCCTGCTCCCTGGTAGTGTGCCACTGGTTTCTGACTAATTGCACTGTTTTGCCCCACAGCACATGTCATCATGGCCCAGATCCACCCCAACAGCCTCAAGGGGAGCCATGCCCAGAACATCGATCAGCACCCCCAAGGCGAGGCTGAGGGCTGTCAACTTCACTTCTGCAGAAGTTGACATCCTGGGTGGGCAGGTCCTGGCCCATTCTGATGCCCTCTTCAATCCACAGATGCAGGTTGGCACATGCAAGCATCATCAGAAGATCTGGGCAGCCAATAGTGTGGACCAGGCCAAGAAGTGCTGGAATGACCTCAGGGTCCAAAGACAGGCAAAGACATCCCTCAAGGCAGGTGCTTCCTTGGATGTGCACCGTGCAGGCCGCCATCAGGTGTCACCCCTTCATCTCTGTGTCATGGAGAGTGTTAACCTAGCCATCCATGCCCAGGTTCTTGATCTGCAACACAGGTCAAAGCTGCTGTGAGTACTCACAAGGTGAACCTTTCCACAGAGTGTGTGTGTCCTGTATGGATATGCATGATTTGATCAAGTGTGTTCTTTTCACAGTATGTGTGTCACACAATTCTTGACTAACATGCAGCCTAATGCTAGCGCTAGGAGTATGTGATGGCACACATCTGTGAAGTGGACAGGCGTAGCAATGTTTTCTGTCAGATTTTGGTGACAAAGTATGCTTGTATGCATTCAATGTGAGATGCTGACAACAAAGCCTCACACAGGAGCAGTTGCCAGGTTGATATGTTGCATCCATGTGCTTTGTCAGGTCAATGATTGAGGGGCCATACATGGCATGTCATCACGGCATTTTTTGGGGCTGGGGGCAACAGCATGTTCACTCGATCCTCATCAGCGGATGCATCTACATTTTGTGTGTTCCATGTTGGACTGGTATGGGTGAAATACTTGTGTATAGGCACGTTATAAATGTCATATCAAATAATTTCATGCTGCTAGACCCGGTTGGATGGTGATGTGCCTACGGTGCTAGGAAATCATGTGGCTAGGTTCCCTACTATGGTCATTCCTGCAGGATACACTTGGGTCACTGCATCTTTGATATGTGATGCAAAATGAGTTGTTGCCATGTGTATGTGGCTACAAGTCAAAGTGCTGGGTTTACATTTGCATGTCTCATCATTTTGACTTGTCCTTTTTCCTACACTTGTGTGACTATATTCATTCTGATTGGAGAGTATGGCCATGTGTGTGTGAGGCAGTTGCTGGTTGACTCATGCTGACTGCATGTTACTGTTACCTTTGTAGAAACTACACATGCATTGGCACTGTTAATTGAAGCCTATGTTGTTTGTTCCCAATTCCACTGTTGTAGTAGCTGGGTGCAAGCTGTGATGTTGAGCTGTTGATCTGAAACCCATGGACAAGACCTCCAGACCCAGGTGCAGACCGCTGCCATGCCTAGTTGTTTCCACCTCTTCTGAGGGCGATATGGATGGGAGAGAGTCCCAAACATTGTAAATGCTGCTGCGGGTCAGCCCCCAAGGATTTCATCATTGTGTTGAACATCTCAGCAGCAGTGGGAGAGGGTGGTGGTGACATTGCCACGCACAGGCCCCAACCTATGGAGACCACATTAAAGGTATCTGGGATGCTGGAGGAGGAGAAGGAGGAGGAGGTCATTGCAGGCC